>NC_089820.1:47628685-47703685 GCF_029633855.1 Hoplias malabaricus
AAACCGGTCTTTACGAAGCACCAGTGTTTGTAAAAAAACCGCCTCAGATACCTGCTAGGTCTCTCTCTCCCTGCTCATAGCAGAGGCATCTGGTGTTGTTTTAGACAGAGAAAAGAACTCCAAACGTTGAAAACAACGAACAGAAACGAGGATTACTCTATTCCTGCTCCATGGTTTTGCGGTTTCAGATCTCTTAAGGTGGAAATGCCTCCAAACTCCGGAGACGGCTAACTGCATTAGCGACAGTGCTACAAACTAAACATCTCGAGTTACAAATGAGTGTCTCTGGGAATTCAATCAGTGAATTAAAAACTTACACACAAGTTAAACTTCATCCACATACAAACAACTGTCGTTTCCCCCCCTCAAACACACCGATCCACCTTAGAAATGCGGAGCTTAGAACTGCATGTCGCCTCAAACAAAATACACAGTTTTAGATAAAAATTGCTGTTAATAATTTAAAAGCTGTTCACTTTGGGAAGTCCGAGGACGTTCAGAACCCAGTAATGCTGGTGTCCACGAGTTTCAAAATGCGTTGGGCGGAAGTGTATGATGATTGTAATTAAAGACCTCCCAATGAGTAAAATCTATTACATTTTCTGGATCTTTGGTGTTACTCATAAAATATGAATAAATTCTATTCAACATATCACAGCTAATTTTATTCAGCCAAAATTGTGTAAATTGCAATTAATACTTTGTTCAAATTTGTTGAATTTAGCTCAATTTGATTTTAAACTACATGAAGTCTTTTTATTAAGTGCAAGTTACTATTAGTTTTTAATTAGATATTAATTGACCCAGTCCCACTTTTTACAGTGTGGTTCATTGAAACGAGTGCAGAAATCTGTTCAAAACTGCGGATTCAGAACTTTGTGGATTTGTGTTCACAAGTAAAGAAGGAGTTTATTGTGACTGGACTTTTATAAAGTTGTTGCTGTTGTGTTTATTTTTGGTTGGTATCTTTACCACTATGTGTATTACATCATGTGATTCCACATAAACAAAACAGCTCTATACGCAAATGAACACCAAGCCAAACAGTCAAATTAGGGTTTATTAATGTTTAAATAGTAGAGCAACACCAGCACTAGCTCTAGATGTGGGTTTACACAAAGATGGTCAGTGGGAAAGAAAACTATAGATGAGGTGCCTCGCTTTTTTCTAATTCTCTCTTTCTCTCTCTTCCCACCACATCCTAGCAGAGTTGAAATCTACCCACCTCTGGCATGAGCGTGTGAGTGCGTGTGTGTGCTCCCGTCTGTTTGTGTGTGTCATGGCACTGCAGCGTGTGATAAAAGAACCAATAAAGGGGCACTTTTATGACGGCCGGACCCCCACAAAAGGCTAGTGCCTGGCCCCCCTGCCTCCTCCTGGAGCTCAGGGTTATTTTGCGCCTGCTTGGTGCCAAAGACATATTTCAGCCCCTCATCAAGCCCCTCTCCTAAGCCCACCCCACTTCAACAAATAACGCTGTTTTGAAAATGATTTCCAGGACACTGTCGGTTCCCATAGAGATGACATTAAATGAAAAGAACAAAGAGAAAAAAGGGGATAAATATATAGCGTGTGATAAACAGCGCTGGTGTAGGATGACACGCTGACTCCTCCAACGGTCATCTTAAAACTACTGGCAACAGCCCCCCACCCCCCACCCAACTCCCACACTGAGCTTTTATCTATTCTTCTGTATCCTGAGAACGGCACAGCAAGTTAACTCCTTCTTCTACAGGCTTATTATGCTGTTGTTACAGGTCTTATTCACTAACCGGTTTATTGGGGATCTAATATGAACCTAATGTGATATATATATATTTATGAGACAGGACAAAAATGTGTGGGCCTTATAAGTCTTTTTTGAGTGTAGAGTTTTAAGAATGCTGAAGGTCTGACTTTTATTTTATAATTCTTTCAAGCTCGTTCTAAGATCTCGGTAAACTGGCTGCACACAATAAAAGAGCATCAATAAGCAACATGTGTTACTGTAGCAAGGCCAGTTTCTCAAAGGCAGAACAGGAGATTTAACAGAACAGAAGAGGATAAAGGGAAATGTTATAAACCTTAAAAGATGCTGATGTCACAGTTTTTCAGTCCTGTTTGATTTATTGTTTAAACATTCAACATGAAAAGTTCACACCATGTATTTGAGATTATTTGTTTTTCAAAAATGTAAAATAAAGAAAAGAAAGTAAGGGATTGTAAATTAAGACACAGAATGAAATGCAAGAAATTTATTTTATAAATTGGTCCAGACCTGAAATGACAAGTCCAATGGGAATAATTCATGGAGCATTATTTTTTTCAGGGGATTGCAGCAGTTAATATGGAAAAGGTTCACTGACATAATTAAATTAGCTTAATTATTATTATTATTATTATTATTATTATTATTATTATTATTATTATTATTATTTTGTTGGCATAGCTAGTTTACTAGAGAGAGCAAGACTGTTTTGAGAGTAAGGACAGCATGGCTTGCTCCAAAATAAGGAAAGCTAGGTAAGGTAGGAAACTTCACAACTTCACCAAGCTTACCATATATATATATATATATATATATATATATATATATATATATATATATATATAAACATGCCTGTCGAAGCATTAATGAGTTAAATCAGCTTTAGCTTTCTAAGCTAACTAATTAGCTTGCAGTCATGAGTTCAACCAAGTGCAACTCATTTCCTGTTACTTGTTGCCATCAAAATAACACACAGCATGTTAAGAGAGGTTTGAGCCCTGCTCCGGGTGACTGTCTGTGAGGAGATTGGTGTGTTCTCCCTGTGTCAGCGTGGGTTTCCTCTGGGTGCTCCAATTTCCTCCCCACGGTCCAAAAACACACGTTGGTAGGTGGACTGGTGACTCAAAAAGTGTCCGTGGGTGTGAATGTGTGGGTGTCTCACCCTGTGAAGAACTGACGCTGTAATGTAAAGTTAGCTGAGCTGGGAAATAGGGCCCTGGACGTATAGGACGTTGGGGATATAGTTATCATCACTTGTGATATAGCCATTGTTTGTTTTTGGTTTGCTTTTGTTTTTTTTCTTTAAATCAAAACAATCAGACAGAGCGATATTTATTAAAATAGAGGAGTGAGAGAGAGAGAGAGAGAGAGAGAGAGAGAGAGAGACAGAGAAAGAGACCATGAAACCTCTACGTCTGTCTTTGGGCCATTAGCTGCCTATCATCCTCTGGCAGACTGTGTGTGGAATGTAGCTTACACAATGACATTCAGTAACGACTTTGTTCTGGCGAAGCTAAGCTTTCCCACAGTAATTTGTTATGGCATATTAATACTCATGTAGCGTTTCAGCTACAAGTGCGACAAGCCCAGACTGCTGTGTTTATCTCTCTCCCTCTCCCTCTGTCTCACTGTCTCTCTGTCTCTCTCTCTCTCTCTCTCTCTCTCTCTCTCTCTCTCTCTCTCTCTCCCGATGAGTTTCTAAGGCAACGATCCAAGCCAGCCGTAGGGGGTAGTGCAATAATTTGTTCAGCATTCTTCTAATGTCTTATTCACAGTTATGATTTGTATTGTGTGCCAGTGGGCGAGAGAGGGGGAGAGGGAGATAGAGAGAGAGAGAGAAGAAAAGAGAGAAGTATTTGTCATTCTCTGGACTAATGCCAGACTACAGGACCCCTCTGTAGAGCCTGTCAACTATGTGGCGCTTTTTTATATAATTACCATTTTCATTGGATTTTTATTTTGCACCAACAAAAGGCCCATCTGCTGGAGGCCATGCTGTAGCAGGGGCCCGAGACCAGCCCGAGACAATACACACGCAGGATCAAAGAGATTCACATCCTGAACACACACACACACACACACACTAATACACACTTTCCGGAAACTTTGCTCATCTTTACAGATCCTAGGAGACGTGGAACACAATACTGAACATTTGTACAATTCTGCCCTGAAACTATTAACAGTAACAAGAATAGTGATATATTGTACACTAAGGGAAAAAAGCCCTCTTTGCTGTAACATCTTGTAACTAATATTTCTGAAATGACAACACCAAATTGTAGTCCATCTGTTGCTCTGCATACCTTGTTTGCCCTCTTTCACCCTGTTGTTCCGTAGTCAAGACCCAGGGCAGGTGTTTTTGGAGTGGTGGATGATTCTCAGCGCTGTAGTGACACTGACACACTGGTGTTGTGTTACTGTGTGATTTACACTTGTATGAGTGGATCAGACACAGCAGTGCTGCTGAAGTTTTTAAACACTGTGCCCACTCACTGTTAGACACACTTACCTTATGCTCCATCTGGTAGATGGAAAGTCAGAGACTGTGGCTTATCTGTTACTGCACAATTTGTGTTGGTCATCCCCTAGTCCTTCATCAGTGCTGACAGAACGCGGTTGTCTGCATATTTTTCATTGGTGGACTATTCTCAGTCCAGTAGGGACACCAGTGTGTTTACAAACTCCAGCTGCACTGCTGTGTCTGTGCACTCATACTAGCACAATTGATATGAATTTATTTTTACAGTATTGTCGGGAAGTCAAGTGGCAGAGGGTGGCAGTTTCCTACCGTCCTCCAGAAGTTACTTAGTGCAGTTTCTGCAGTGCTGGATCCAGCTATATTGAGGCTATAGTGTCCCTATTACAGGTCAGTGAAGCATCACAATGATTTTGAAGCTTCTTTTCCCTATTTTTTATTCTTCAGTGCATTCCTCAAAAAGTGTGCAATGCAGTGTGCAGTTAATTCTCTTGAATATCCCCAAGGCTAAGTGTAGAATGGGCCTCAAATCTCTTCCATTTGCAGTTCCTGTTGAAACGAGCAACAATTCAATTCCATTTCCCTATTTTTCTTTCAATAAGACATTTACCAACATATGTGTTTGGGGTGCAGCGAAAAAGCAGCTATAAAGCTGGAAACCCAGTAATTTTTTTGTTTTGTAAATTACTAGAAGTATATAGTAGCTCCTGTTTGGGGCAGTTTGAATCATGCATTTCATTTGACCCAGTGCTAAGCCCTGTGCTCTGTTGTATTTGAATTTTAACCAACAGAAACTCTAGCTTGGTTGCCCATGATCTTAATGCCAGCTTTCGGTTCGACCTGCTTTGAAAGGTCCTTAAAAATGAAGACAGACCCCATGCACATAGTAATGCAGAAAATTGGTAGCAAGCGACTGCGCAAAAAAACACCCACACACAAAAACATACAAGTCGTTCTTTGATTATAGCACTTCCTGGACCATTAGCATTTAGCTCAGCTCCTCTTTTTGCACCCCCCCCCCCTTTCTCTCTCTCTCTCTCTCTCTCTCTCTTTCTCTCTCTGTCTCTCTCTCTCGCTTGCTCGCCTGCTCACTCTGCAGGGCTGTATTTTTTGAGGGTTATCAAGCGGTTCATTGAGAGGAGGCCTGCTCTCAGCGGGAAGCAGGTGAACAAAGTTAGCATGAGGCTGCTCTCACTCACTGCTAATTAGCTCTGACTGGGTTTGTTTAAATCCTCAGAGAGAGAGAGAGAGAGAGAGAGAGAGAGAGAGAGAGAGAGAGAGAGAGAGAGAGGTACACATACTTCTCCTCTCTGGTGGTCTCAGTTCATTTCCCCAGTCAGCAGGAACATTCACACACTAACACGTGGCTAATCATCTAGCCATGTTACAATGGTCAGTACTACATGGAATTTAGCTTCAAATCTGAATTAGCAGTGTCAACAACTGAGGGGGTCCTGTTCGAGCACAGTCACATAGACTGTGTTTGTTTTTGCTGTGTTGCTTTTTGAAAATACCATAGTTAGCCTTCGGCCAGTCATGGTTATAGCTCCTCTGGCAGCATGTGGACATTTAAAAGTTATTGATAACTGTAGTACATACTTCTCTCTCTCTCTCTCTCTCTCTCTCTCTCTCTCTCTCTCTCTCTCTCTATCTCTCTCTCTCTCTCTCTCTCTCTCTCTCTCTCTCTCTCTCTCTCTCTCTCTTCACAGTGGTGGGTGCAAGCTTAGCTTAGCTTGATATCTGTATGAAACTCCATATGAGATCTGTATTAGCAGTGTCAACAACAGATGGTTGCCAGTTCCATTAAAAACCCCATTGATTGTTATTGGTTTTGTTGTGTTTATCGTTTTTATTTGTTTATTTATTTATTTTCTTTTAATATGCCCATAGCATCATTTACAGCCTGTGGGTTTCTTAATTGTAGTGATATGGAACAAGTTTAATTAATTAATCCTTTCTCATCTATTCCTCTATACCTACATTCCGGTTCCTTTTAACAGGAATGATACATTTTAATGGCAGCTGTCTAGCAACAAGTCAACAAAAACAGACCAACTTCCAGACATGTCTTGTTTCCCCTCACTTCGTCCCAACTCTCTTAACCTTTCATCCACATAAACAAGGCATGCCAAGCGCTAATGGTCAAGCAGGATTCGATTAGCCGGATTAGCATGTGCCTGTGGTCATTCACTTGGCCACACTTTGGCTTATATCGTGCTAAAAATGGGTTTCTTGTAAAGTTTATTGCCATGGTGTCAAAAAAAAAAAAAAAAAGACTCCCAAGGAATAGGCCGTAAAAAGGGAGAGAAGGGGTATCACTGGTTCTTTCACTCTAGCCCTCCAGCACTCTCGCTATCTAGGTCTTTCGCTCTGTTCCCTCTGTCTCAGGGTGCTGTGGCCAGTCTGGTTCTAGTTAGACACTCATTAAGGAGATCTTACAGCTCCAGCAAATAGCTTCCTGTCCCGAGTGCTTAACTCCTCTGGTAGGAAATGTCCCGGGCCGTAAAGGGTGAAGCCAACTTCCTGAACATTTTTAAAAGTTAGCACCAAGGCCACGCCATGCAATCCTTGACCCACTGCCTCAGCCAGTCAAACCACATGCTCCTGACCCATCAGCCAATCGAAGGAGACTCTCCTGACACTCAGCCAATCAAACCAAACCCTGTTGACCCTCGGCCAATCCAACAAGACTCAACCTGACCCACACGTGACGCAGGCCTCCTGAACAGGTGGTGTCCATTTAGCCACAGTGAGTTAGACCTAACGTGAGAACCGGGCGGCTCCATCAAGCCCAGCTCACAACCACGGCTAAGGGCGAAAACAGAAAATGACTGGCGATAGTGATACCAACATATGGCGGATATTTTAGGAGACAAAAAGGATCATGGAAATTTGATTTCTGAGATCATATTTATCAGCAGGTTTTGTAGATAGTCATGAATATTGATCCATTTTTAATATATATATTTCACTAAAGATATTAATAATTCCAATGTTGGAAGTGTGTCGTTTTTGTTCACAATGCGGGTTCCACAGTTGTTTCCACTCAATAGTTCTTGTAAACTTTTCAAAAGTTCACTCTTAGAAGTTGGTTTACTCCTCCGATTCGTATGATTGGAGTAATACAATTGATTCATTTAGACTAAGCTATGAATATTCACCCTATTTCTCATTTGGCTTGTGTCTAGCTTCCATTTTATAAAGTGACTTATTGACAGCTACACATTCTTTCAGACCCATGTTGTTGAGGTGTCTTCTCACAGTGGAAGGATGGTTAGTTCTAAAGTGAGAATAGACTGTGATTTGTTTTCTCTCTCAATGACTATGAGTTTTGTTGGTCGAAAAAAAGTCCTATTTTCTTGACATATTTTGATCAATTTAGATTAGATTATCAATATTATTAATTTTACATTTGTATGATTATTATAGATGGCATTAGTAACTGTGGCTACAATGTTTTGTCTGATGCAACAGAAGTTCTGTAAGTGGCTTATTGCATGTCTCATAAAAACACACTGAGACACACACACACATTCACTCACAGGTGGGCTGTTCCAGCAGGGTCAGCACCTGTTTTCACCCACTTACAGCAGGTAAACTCACCCTTTGTTTGGATTCTGGTTCTCACGTCTGCTGCCTGCTGTATCCTATCATGCAGCAGAGGATGCTGTACAGAATGAACACAGTTTCCCATAATGCATCATCATTAATGAATGTCATGAATTACTCACAGTAAACACAAGTGCCAAATGCATTCTGCATTACACAGAGATGTTTACAATTTTGAGGAAAATAGTTTGATGCTTCGTCATGAATGTCCCCCAACACACACACACACACACACACACACACACACACACACACACACACACACAAACACACACGCATGCGCACGCACACACGCACGCGCACGCATACGCACACACACACACACACACACACACACACATTAAAACACCAATCAGCTGATATGCACTCCGAAGTGGGCAGTCTTTGGAATTGAGCTGTCTGTTATGATAAAAGAACATCCAGTGCCTGGGGCAGTAAACACATTTAAACTGAGGTTAAAACTAAGTCAGATTCCAGGAACCCCTGTTCACTGATTACTCATTACTTATATTTATGTACTCAGGCCATCACATCTCTGATCTTTGTAAAAATTACAGCAAGACCAGTTTGGACTTGCTAATGGAATGTAGACATGAAGACTTACAGCAAATCAAAACTGTTATCTGACCAGCACTTGAATCCGTACAGATTCAATAAAAGTAAAAAAAAATCATTGCTTAACAAAGATCAAAATGGCAAGTTTACCAGGGAACTCTCAACTTACGTAAGTTCATGTCTATATGGCGTGTAATTTTGGAGGATTTCTATTGCTTCATCAATAGATAAATAATAGTATAAAATAAAGGTAGGGTCACTGTCAAACAGATCCATGGTTGTGGGTTCAATCCTTGTCTCAGGCCACTGCTGTGTTTTCCCTGTGCCTGTGTTGGTTTCCTTCAGCTGTTCTGGTTTCCTCCCACAGTCTATAAAAAACCTGTTGGCAGGTGGACTGGCAGTGCAAAACGAGTCAACAGCTCTGTGTGAGATTGCATTTGTAAGTGTGAACTGGCACTGTGTTTGTAGCATTTTTTGTAATTCAGTTAGCCATCTCCTGCATTTGGAGACAATTCCACCATAAGTCATGGTTTGTGCTTGTGAATGTTTGGAGTTCTCTGGGTTGTCTAAAAAAACCTCCAGATGCCTTTTCTCTGCCATATATATATATATATATATATATATATATATATATATACACCTCCATCAATTGGAACAATGCTAATTGGAACTTTCATAATGCAATAAATGCTTTAAAAATGCATATATCTTTGTGTCTTTTTAAAGATTTTATTGCAACACATTTAAAACAGTACTTATTTTTGTAGCAAAAGATACACTAAAATTATGCATGTAACCCATGCTTGGCACTGAAAACAAACGTGCACACACACACACACACACACACACACACACACACACACACACACACACACACACACACACACACAGATAGAGTAAGACAAGTGAGCACACACACCTAGATTAGTGCGCAGTAAAACAAACACTCCAGGAAAAGCTGGGAATTACGTGCCTTGCTTAAGAGTACTTCAGCCATGGATATTGAGGGAGGACACACTACACTAGCTACATTTGCTACATTAGTCCACTACACTAACAAATATTCTGCCCAATGTCTACACATCTTGAGTCCAGTAATATACATGCAGCAGAAAGGTGAGCTTGATTGGTGTTCAAATCCCAGTTGTACCATATGACATCCAATTTAAAAAAAAAAAAATTCCACATTGCATATCATTACCACTTACATACCATTACTTCTGACATCATGCGGACATTAGGCATTAGTCGTCCGAAGGCAAATTGTACAAATGGCCCATTTGTGGCCTGTCTTTGACAAGGCTAGCCTTTCACTATGGACCTGGGGAGAGGAAAGCGAGCAAGCGCCAGCCATCCATCAGAGTATCTAGTGTAAACACACTCAGCTCCGCACTGGAGATTAGCTCTGATGAAACCAAAACAAAGCTGGACATGTTAAATTTATTAGCCCGGTTAGCGGCTAGCTCTTCTCAGAGCAGCAAGGACGGACGCACGGCTGTTTCCTTCGTCCTGTCCCAGACGTATGAAGGGATATTTGTGGACAGACTGAACAAACACTGATTGACCACTATCTCTCTGGTTCCCATCGGCCCAAGGAGGGGGGAGAGGGAGGACAGCTCCTGGGAACAGCTTCTTAAGACTAAGATATGAAAGTTTTATCATCTGTGAAGATTATGACAAGGTTTTTTTTTTTTTTTTTTTTGTCAAAAGAAGTCGCACTGTGTCACACTGTGTCAAACCCATCCTGGTTGTAGTTAAGGATTTTATAGTAGTATTTATTAATAAATGTATATGAATTATGATATTTTACAATTGAATTGGTTCTGATTCTAGTTTTGCTGAATAAGGCATTGATAAGTACATTTGCCTACAGCATAAAAGTACATAGTAATAGTTTGTGCTTTACAGTATTACTGTAATTACAGTTTAAATTCACCCTTCATTCAGATAAATATATTAATATTGCAAAACGAAACACATATACATAAAAGCATATATTTAAATATATATTAAAAGTTAGTATGTGAGTTCTGCACACTACACATTAATCAACCTGGCCTCAAGGAGATTGTTACATATTTGACCAAAAGACCTTTCCCAGGATTATTACAATGTGTAGAAATATGATTCACTCTCCATATGTTTACAAGCAGTTGCATAAAATAATTACAAATTATAATAAAAAAAATATGTAAAAAAAAGTGTGAATATCTGGAGTGTTCATTTCACCAGTACATGTACTAATATTTGGAGAGTGTGTTGTTATAATTCTAAATTGAAAATAAAAAAAAAAAACTAGACTTAAGATATATTGAACAGAAATGTGTAGAGATTACAACAGGAATCAAACAGCACACTGTTTGTCGCTGAGCCAAATGTACTCTCATATGAGCTCATTGAGTTTCTCAAAATATTAAAGATAAATTCAGTTACTAATCTAGTCCAAGAAAAACAACAATGCATACATAATGATTGTTAATGTTGTACATTGTCGCAGTCTAAAGAAAAACCTTTCTCCGTTTACGCTGACTTTTAGTTTACTACATCATTTGAACACAGCAGCTGTCCTTCACACTGTGTGAAATATCATGAAGAATGAACCAATAGAATTCCAAAATTACTTGGATTTACACTGAAGGTTCTGTCCTTCTTCAATAAAGATACTATTATTAACCCATAGTTTTCTTTGGACAGTGATGAAATGTTCTTTACCACACATTTACCCATACTAACACACTTCATATTAGATACCAGACATCAGCACCCTATGTTCTATTATGTACCATGCCAACCACCCATTCCACTGGCTGCTAAACCTGCAGACAATAAGCTCGGACACTGCAGGCTGCAATGGTGAATCATTATTATAATGGAGGTAAAACTGGAGTTATAATATAATCCCAGCTGTTCTGTCCCACAGATTCCTAGTGCAGCCTCCTGAGGGAGTGGCTTTTAAAAACAGACACATACTGACGGAGTGTGTGTCCGGGAGCCATGGTAACGAGGCTGTGTTTAGGATGGATTTTATGTGGAAGGACGTCATTGCGCAAAACTTAAGAAGAAGCAGGCGCCAGAATGAGAGAGCTATCTGTCCCACTGACAGCACTGAAAATTACATCAGAAATAAATCCCCCAATGAAGAGTCGTACATTAAAATGAGAAAAACGAGACTAAGACACTACTTTTCACTGTCCTGGACTATCTTAATGTCTACAATTACTGACTGTAGACCACCTTTTGCTACACAATATATCATCAACTCTCTACCATGTTTAATAGCCACAAATTCATCTTTATTTTATGCCAAACCATACAGGAGCACTTTGTAGTTCTACTATTACAGACTGTAGTCCATCTGTTGCTCTGCATGCAGAGTTAGTCCCAGTTTAGACTGTTCTTCAATGCTCAGGACCACCACAGAGCAGGTATGATATAGATGTTGGATCATTCTCAGTGCTGCAGTGACACTGACATGTTGGTGGTGGTGTGTTAGTGAATGGATCAGAAACAGCAGAGCAGTTGGAGATTTCTACTGTATAAGAAACACCTACCTTGTTGGTCGACCTTGTAGATGAGACAGTGCCTCATCTGTTAATTGACATTTTTCATATTATTAAATGAAGAAAAACACATAAATAAATAAATAAACATCAAAATCAACTATAAATCATCTAAACCAAAACTCGCGTACTTTTGGATACAATATTATCCCAAAAAACAGAACAAATAAGCAATGCACGTACTTTTGCTGTGCTTTTTTCAAGGATGGAACTCATAAAGAATAATTAATAAATTGTTCCTGCTATTTTTATTTTACTTTTTAGGTTATCATTGTTGAATAAATTGAGAATTGTCATTTCTGAAACTATAAAAGTTGCCATTGAATTACAAAAGAACAGGATAAAGTTTGAATTCTGGATTCTAATAACACTTTACAGAAACAATGACATCAAACTTATTTCTCCACCTGATATACTTACTGTCCACTATACACATTGATCTCAGATCAAGTTCCTCAACCCAACCCAGGTATTATATATAAAGCATCCGATAGTGCAGCTAGTCTCAGATCAGTTAAAAGACTTTTGCAGCAGAAGCGAGACACAGTGCAGCGTTGTTGACCTCCAGCAGTAAAACCCCAGCCATGTGCACACACAAGGCTAATGGGGAGCAGAGCTATGAGTGGCCACTGCTCTTATTCTGAGCCAATCTGCAGATAATGACACTGCCATCAATAGCGGCTGCTCAATTTATGGATAAAACTCCTTCTGTCCTTCCTGCTTTTCCTTTTCCTCTTTGTGTGTGTGCGCTCTTCTTTTAGTTTTGTATGTTTGTGTATTTGCAGGTGTGTGCTGTGTTTATGCTTGAAGAGTGGTGTATATTTATGCATGGGTTCATGTACAAGGGTATGTGTGTGTGTGTGTGTGTGTGTGTGTGTGTGTGTGGGGGTGGGTGTGTGTGTGTGTGTGTGGGGGGGTGTGTGTGTGGGTGTGTGTGTGTGTGTGTGAATCTTTATCCTTCACTTGTGAAGGATGATGGGTTATGACACTGAGGTTGTGTCCTTGCTTCCTACACTGTTTATGATTTTAATCTGCACAGAGACAATCAATAATGCTAATTAATTCATGACACACACACACACACAGAAACACACACAAGATGCAATAACTCTTTTTCGGTGAAAGCTAGTGGATAGCACATTGCTTGCTTTTTTACTAGAAAAAACGAACAGTATAATGTCCCTATTGAGCAGGGATACATTGAAATACACACATTATCATAATCTTGTATCTACATACTTCATGCAATTTATAACCATTTATGAGTAATGAAAACCTGTCTTTGACTCTCAAAATGTGGGCACTTCCTGTCATTGTGGGGACCTCCAGCTTATTTTGTTTCTAATAATAATAATTATTATTATTGTGGTTGCTGTATCCTGAAAAAATAACGTGGATACATAAAGTCATACATCTATACAAAACCGTTTTGTTTTAAGACAGTAAAACAGGTTATAACCATGTCTGCTAGTTTACATTCTTTCCAAAATGGTTCTCTGTAATAAGGTATGTATATAAGGTTTCTACATATCAATAACATATGTTTTCTTGGTGTTGTCCTGTGCATTATTGCAGGCAAATGAATTAGATTACACCAAATGCTGCATACCCATCTGAGGCCAGTTTTGTTCACTTTACCTATTTTCAAGATGCCTGTAATAAAAAAATAAACTGAACATAAATCATAATAGAAGTGCCACATCTCAAACATCTCGCCCTGAAGCCTGACCTTGACCTCAAATAAATGATCTACAAGCTCCTCTCGTGTTTAGAAATCAATAGCCAATGAAATGGAATCCCATATGGCATTGCTCCCAAAAGCATAATTGAAAATAGTGTTTTCAAAAGTCTGTATTGTTAGTATGGCGTCCTGTCCAGGGTGTGTTCCTACTCTGTACCCAATGTTTCTTCATAGTCTCCTGACCCAGAACAACACTGAACTGGATAAGTGGTTACAGAGAATGAATGAATACATGTATGGTTCGAATCTAAAGGACTGAAGATTATATTTGATACAGAACACGATGCACATTACCCACTGTTGCACTGCTTTGATTTATACTAAGACTTCCGTAGCTATATAAGCTAATGACTACCAAAATATCCTTAGGTACATACTTGTGGGCCACTGCTTTAAGTCCTAATCTGAGCACTATAGTAGAACCCTAGGGGCTATGGGTTCAAGTGTCCTCATTCTGACCATAGCTGTTGTGCCACTGAAACAAATACTTAACCCACACTTCTTCAGAGGCAACTAATCCCACTCCAGTTTGATGGCCCTAGAAAAAAAGCACAATGTAGCATTACAGGGACAAGTTAAAGTTGCAAAGGGCAATACTTAAAGATGTGTATCCACAGTTGATTGGTTCCAGGACCCTCTATAATAGTGATATATAAGATATATAAATAAGTGATAATGCCTAATGCAATGCAAAAACCGTGTAAAAAAGTGAGGCTGAAACGATGAGAGCTCTAGGAAGCTGAAGATGTATGAAATGATGGGAGGCTGCAGCAGGGATTGCTCTACGTCATTTGTGTGGATTCGGCATAGCAATTTTAAGCTTTGCATTTGGAAAGTTTCTGGAATGTTTTTAATGGTTCCCATGAAATCGACGAATACGGAGCCTGATCTCAAAGTGGATTTGTACATATTTGACTTAAGAACCATTCCCTGGATTCATAGATTGTGTATAAAATTTAGTTTGCCCTTCATGAATGTAAACATGAATTTCTGATACCTACCTAGTGTGAAAAATCTGCCTTAACCCTACTCCTAAACTATAAACCAAACCAAACATAGCCCATCATAACCGTAATTCTAATCTAACCCCAACCCCAACCCCAAACCCAACTCTATCTGTAACAATAACACTAATGCCCAAACACTTCTAAGCGAACCAAACAACTCTAACACTAATCTGCATGTTGCAAAACCAAGACACTGCATTTATTATATTTAGGCCCCAGCTAAACTTCACGCAACCAAAGACAAATACATTCTACTTCATTAATTTTTATAGTGACAGTGTACAATACGTCCAGAACGGAGAGCATTGAGTAAAGGATGAAGCTTTTCAGGAAAGGACCTTCATTTAATCTAGCAAATAATCTTCCCAATTATCAAACACCAGATACTAACATTATGTTTAACCACAGCAGATATTCACGAGTATAAAAGAGATTGGGTTAGAGATATGAATCAGTCTGGGAGCGGCCTAAAGACAGCAAGTTTAAGAGGTGCTCAGAAGGTCAGTCGCACTCTTAATCTCTTCATCCATCATAGGCTCTCAAGCCTGGACCATATGTTCCACAGAATATGAGAGAAAGAGGCCTATTGGGCTATTATAGAGAGAGAGAGAGAAAGAGAGAGAGAGAGAGAGAGAGAGAGAGAGAGAGTAATTTGGACATATTTGTAAGATCTGTTGCATCCTGTCCCAACTTAAGGGACAATCAAGCGCAGCAATGTAGCATATTATCTTCATCATCCATTTTAATTTAGCTATAAGTTCATATTTTGGAAAGTTTACTTTGTATGACTTTATTACTGTAGGATTTTTTTGGAATGTTTTCAAGATGTATGAAGTGTACCCAGTTACAGATCATCTTTGAATCAAAGGTTTCTAAGACCGTACTTACATCTAAAGCCTGGTTTTAGTGTTCTAGCTAATAGTGTTTGTCTTTTGTTTTTTATTCCCAGTAACAGCTGCTTGAAAGCACCACATCCTCACACACACATAGCCCTCAGAACTGAAATAAGAGAGGAGTTTGCTTTCAAAGCTCTCAAAACAGACAGTTCTGTAAATCAACTTTAACATCTCAGAATATTGATACATAGGTTAATACAATCACAATGAGCACCAGAGATATTCATAACACTTAGAAACACAACATGTCTGTTATGTGTCTGAAAAGGAATAGCTTTTTTTTAATAGTTTGGTAGAAGGTTGGTTTGGGCCAATGGGGAAATAAATCTTTGTCACTTCTGACCTTTTGGAGCTCAGGGTAAGTTTAAGTTTAGGTTTAGAGTTATTTAAACTGTTGGAAATAAGAAGCTACTGTACAGGTACATTATTGTAGCTAAAAATACAAACACTGTAAATGTACTTTTAAAAGTACAAGTGTGGTTTTAAAGTCCAGTTCTGTTCCCTAAAGGTACATTACATTCTCTTCTCTAGAAGAAGAGTTGAATATCTGTCTGAGTTCATAATATAATTCCATATATATAGGTTTCATATGCCCAATTTCACACAATTCTAAAACGAAAGCTTACAAATATTCACCTCTCCTTTCGGAGAAACTTACACTTTTCCAATAGTTTTTACTAAAATCAGAAAATGGTGGTCTCTGATTTTGCACAGCAGTGTGAGACATTTCTCTGTGCTCTCTCTCCTCAGCCCTCTCCAATCGGATCAGTCATTGACTCATCTCCACATGTGAAGCTGAAAATGCTCTTATACGCTGGCAGCGCAAAATAATTACATAAAGCAGCCACGCCGTTTTCATCTCTCCGCTCTGAAGAGAAGTGTGGATTAGTGCTTTGATTAATCGCTGTTTAATCTAAGGACTGATATTATCTTTTTTTTTTCTTTTCCTGTCAGAGGCAAGGCCGTGATTATTTTTCCTCTTCCCTCGCTCCCTCCCTCTGTCCCTGCTCTATTCTTCATCGTGCTGAGAGGAGGATTGCGACTCAATTATCTTTGTGTCAGACGATTATCCACAGGCTTAATTTAATCGTCATTACTCCCCCAGTCATATTTCAATTAAACACGCTATCATGGTGTTAACACATACTTAAGCCTGTTACTCCCGCAGTCACCACGGCTCTGATAGGCGCCGCTAGGCTAACAGATGTCATAATTATGCTCTTATTAAACATATTTCTCACCGGGAGTGGGCAGGATGAGAACATTACTCTAATGACAATATGCTCCCACTGCCTGCCGAGGACTCCCCTGCCCTGCCCTGCCCTGCCCTGCTCTGCCCTGCCCTGCCCTGCCCTGTCTCACCTCACCTCTCCTCACCTAGCCTTGCTTAATTGTGACACCAGGATATTAGTTGTGCTGTTAATGAGGGTAATGCATTAGTAGATTACTCAGGTTTCACCTCCTCATTTTCCTAATTTTCCCATTGGGTTTTCCTCAACTTATGGCCCAGAGCGCAATAGGACAAGGTGCAGCACATATATCAGGGGCTGGTTCACTTTAAGGTTTTGGGAAATAACCCCTTACATAGCTACCCCATGAAGTTCTGGGAGCTGCTTCACAATCCTATACATTCATTAATTCATTTAAATCACCAATTGTTTTTCTCTATTCATTTTGTAAACCTGAATTAAATGATGCAGGATTCCGCTTTACAAAAAGAAGAGAATTTGACCCAGTGCCAGAATCTAGCATCTAAGGTTATTATTATTACTATTTAAATGATTGTGTCTTCTCAAGAAGTGTGGTTCTTGTATAAAATTACATATGATTACTATAAATACATAAACACAAACACAGTACCAGTTAAAGGATTATTTTATGCTTTAAAAAATAGTAGATGTGTTGGGAGCTAGTGAGAAGAACATAGTTTGTATCCAGATATTCTTCTTGATCATATGGATTGGTTTAATCCACAGCACATTAACACATTTAACAAAATGAAGTATTTAACAACTTTTAAAACTAGGCATTGGATGATAAACCCAAATAATAATGGACTGCCACTAGGAGAACCAGGGAAAGGGATTAAACAACACTTTCTCATCCAGAATATCATTATTTACCCTAAAAACTTTATTTGTTTTTTATTCTATTATTGGTATCTGTAATTTGAGCAAATAAACTCTTACTGCTCAGATAAATAGCTTTTAAAGCCTAATTTTCTCAGGTAACTAAAACCATGAGGACCTTGCAGCTTATCTAGGTTGCAGCAGCTTGGGCCATCCTCAGTCTTTCCAAGTTGACTCACATTACAGACATTTGTAAATTAAGTATATTTACCAGAACTCATGACCCTTCTTAGTATAAGCAGCCAGGCAGTGGAGTCAGTATCTTTGCTCAGGGTGTACCGGACCTCTTTGTTGTATGTGTGGATTACAAAAACAAGGTATGTAATAGAATCTCTGTCAGTGCTTCAGTGTCAGAAACCATCTCAAGATCAAGTAAAGCTAGGCAAATTATTTCAGAAAATAAATAAATAAATAAATAATAAGAAAACATCAGAATAATTCCAGTACAGTTCTACACATGGTATGTGCCAACACTAAATATATTGGTTGGAGGAGAAGAAGAAGGAGTATAAAAAGAAGTTCAATCATCTGCAGGATCTGCAAAGATATCTCCATATATTTGTAAAAAAAAAGAAATATATGATGAAAAAGAGATGTCCACATACTAATTTATCAGTGATATGATTGGGTATGATCCGCAGTTAATTTACCTCCACAGTTGGTGCTGTCAGTTATGTAACTGCAGATGTTTTACAGAAACAGTGCTGTAATGTGCTGTGGGGAGATTGTTGCACAGGGAAAAGAAACCCTGCAGTTTCTAAAGGCTAAGGGTTATGGTTAGGCCTAGGTGCAAAGTTAGGCTTAGTGTTAGGTTAAGGTGCAGGATTAGGTTTAAAGACAAGAATATTTTTTCATGCTAGTTAGCAATCAGAGCTATACTTGCTACACATTATATATACATCCTGGGAATGGTCTCTTAGTGAAATATGTAAAAATTCACTTTGAGAAAGGAAGAAAAATATAGAAGAAAGCAGACACACTTCAGTGGACCTATAGATTCTATTTAGGAGTCTGTGTGCGTGTGTGTGTTTGTGTGTGTGTGTGTCACCCACTGAGAGCAATCACAGTCATTGCTTAGTTTTCTTCCATTAGAGAACGAAACATGGATTACCAATATTCTCTCTCCCTCTCCTCCTCCTCCTCCTCCTCTCTCTCTCTCTCTCTCTCTCTCTCTCTCTCTCTCTCTCTCTCTCTCTGTCTCTCTCTCTCTCTCACACACACACACACAGGAAATGCTTTCCATGCCCACAGATCGGAAATGAGGCGGACTGGCACCAAATGTGTGGCACACACACACACACACACACACACACACACACACACACACACACACACACACACACACACACACATGCCATGCCTCCACACAGCCAATGCCTCGACAGGAAACACAGTGAGCCGTGTGCCATTGGCACAATGAGGATGGATAATAAAATACATGCAGCATGTGCCCACATACACACAGCAGCCTGCCCAGAACACTGCTCTCTCCTCACACACACCAGCAGAGAAATACTGCTCCCAGCACACACCAAACCATGCTCACCAGGCAGAGTTAGGCTTGATACTTTTATTTCTTCTATAATTATAATAAATGTAATCCCGTTATTAATAATTGAAGGCATTGCTGTTTTGGAACTATATTGTTGGTGCCAAAGCTGATTCCACTGCTGCAATTTCATTATGTATATTTATAAACAGTGGAATCAGCTTAAAGCAGAAGAGCACAAAGAGATCTATACTGACAAATCAACCAGCAGCAAACTGATGAAGGCAACAGCAAAAGTGGGAAGCTCCAGTGGAGGCTCCAGAATGAAATGCTGAAAAACAAGGAACATGTAATTAATTATTCAGTAAATGTAATCAATAGATTTTGATGAAGCCTTATTCTGTCCACGCATTTAGCTATACAACATAGATTTAATAATATAAAAGCAACCTATAGATGTACAGTAAACTACACACAAACATCCCACACACAGAATATAGACCATAAAAAGCTTAGGCCCCTAAGAAAATGATCAAATTATTCATCTGGCCAGTAATGCACTAGCATTTAAATTAAATACAGAAACTAAATGCAGGGAAGTAAATATTGCACATGGATAAAAAACAGACAATGGGAACTAAGAGTAAAAAAAAATCCTCTAAGACCTATTATAGCACTCATAAATTCATTATGAAAAGCGCAGATACTCTAACAGCATAACATAATTACAGCTCCAGATGCATGTACTGATATAATTCATCACAGAGGGAGATAAGCAACGTAAACGGAACTGCTTCATATCAAAGCCAATCATTTTCTGAGGCTCTGCGGGTGTGTTTGTGTGTGTATGTGTGTGTGTGTGTGTGTGTGTGTGTGTGTGTGTGCCCAGGTTGCGCGCACACACACACACACACATGTTTATTTTCAATACACAAATGTCATGGAGACTTACCCTAAGTGGTATTTCCGTCATGACCCTAATTTTAAACAATAACCCTAACTCTATCCCTAATTTTAACCTTAAAATCGTGTTTCACCTTCAAATCTAAAACTAGCTTGTGATCCACAAAAATGAAGCATAGTCCCTGCAATGTGAGAGTGTAAATAGATTTTGGTCCCCACTATGTGAGTGAAACCTGGTCCACACACATACACAGGGCTGGTCTGGTAAGGATTTGAAGTGGAGCATAGTAATCAGGAACATCTCTAAGGGATATCCTGCTGACTAATTTTCAGAATCAGCTGTAATATGAATGGTGTGTGTGTGTGTGTGTGTGTGTGTGTGTGTGTGTGTGTGTGTGTGTGTGTCTGTGTGTGTGTGTAGCCCTGAAGCTATAATCTGGACCAAGCATGAGAGTGCTAAGTGTATCAGAATGTGTGTAAGCATTTGTGTATGTGTGTGTTTGTGTCTACAGTATGCACTCAGTAAAATGGGTACAGATGCATCTTTTAAAAAATAATATGTTTCAATGTTTATATAATTGAATCTGACATTATAAACAACTAAAATGGCAAACCGATATCAGAATACAGATGTGTCCATCTGAGTAATAATTTATTGAAAAAAAATAATAATACTTGGAAATTATTATGAAAAGATATAACTTTTTCAGTGTATGTTCCATAACTCGGGGATATGCAGTGAATGATGAGTAAATATGTTGAAAATGAGAACAGAGAAGAAAGAGAAAGAGAATTACAGCTAAAAACCATAGTCTCTGCTCCGCGCTTCTCACTCCTGGGCTCTCGTGCTGAACTGAGCTGTGGCTCATTCTCATTTAATCGAACAGGATTTTTCATACAGAGGGAGAATGCTGCTGTGGTGTTTGATCCTTGTCGTATCTTGACTGAAGCAGGTTGCCGACCTCTCATTAAGACCCCAGTACTGTGATAACTTGTGGAAAGAAGGTAGAGTAAATTCATGTTTTAAAAGCTACTGACACATATGAAAGACAATATGTTCATATATGCTCAACAATAGCAATAATGGCTCAACCCTTTAACAAAACCATGTATCTCCATATTAAATACAAAGATATGTCTTGACACCAACATCACATGTACATGTTCTGTAGTGTTGTGTATCCTGCTGCAGTGTATTCCAGCGATGTGAAGAGGCTGTGAGTCTTTTCCCCCCTTTATCTCCATCTTACATTGGTGTTTTTTTTTTTTTTTTGAGAACACATTTTCTCGTTAACTCCTAACATATGTAGCGTAGCTGTGAGGCAGGCTTCACACAAGCCTCTGGAAATTCTTAGGATACGCCAATAAGACGCGGAAATGTGTAAAGAACTCTGGTAATTTTCACTTCAAAATGTCAGAGAGAGAGAGAGAGAGAGAGAGCTCTCACGCCCTGTATTTATTTATTTATTTATTTACTAACTTACTAATTTATTTCTTTCTGTAGCATGCAGATGAAAAGTTACACATTTAATGAACAGTTCTTTAAGGTATCTTCCTTTTTTCCTTTCTATTTTATCTCTTGCCCCCCCCCTTCGTGAAACATGTTAAAAATTCATTTACATACAGGATGAGTGCCAGCCACTGGCAAACATTCAAGCCGCATTACTAATGAGGGTTACACCGGATATGCCATGACAAACGGAATAATAATTACCCTTCAGACCTTTTGTGGAAGTGTTAAATATATTAAGAGTAATAAAGTTACAGAATATCAATAGTAATATGGTAATAATAATATAAATTTTACAACTTGGTCTTCTTTTTTATTTATTTTTTTATAAAGGTGTCACTCTGCCCTTATTGGTGTGTATCAGCATGAAATCAGCTGTTTCTTAACTGTGGTGTCTGAGTTCAGAAGAGCTATGTCTGTACATATATATATATATATAGAGTTATATAAGTTTTTAGAATGCCATACTGCATTGTCTATGAACTCATGCTGTCTGACAGTCCATCCTCTTGTTCTGAATGTGTTTTTGTGCTGAAAAATTGCAACAACTTTACATGGAGGGATTTCCTTTAAAATCATCCCCAGATCATATTTTACTAGTATAGCAAAGTAACTCCTTTATCAGATTATCCTGTTGTGTGTAGCTGAACGGTAGAGCACTCCGTATGGACACAAGAGGCTTATTTGCAGTTTTTGGGTGAGATGTAAGAGCAGACAGGTTTATGGTTTGTTCTTTATTAGTTTGCCATCTGTACAGAGGTATGCTAATAGCTATCTGTGACTATTTACACATATGCAAAAGCACATCCATCTGCCAGCCCCCCAACCCCCACAACCCACCAAACACACACAACTGACTCTCAACTTAACACCAAACAACTTCTCTACACATATAATACACACACACACACACACACACACACACACACAAAGAAATCCAACTCTCACATTAGAACCAAACTGCTCTACTAAACACAAGACTCATACAGACAAAAAAAAAAAAACATACACACAGGTGAGACAGGTCTGCTGACATATAGCTTCCTGTACATAAAACATGAGTGTCTGTATGTCTCTCTCTCTCTCTCTCTCTCTCTCTCTCTCTCTCTCTCTCTCTCTCTCTCTCTCTCTCTCTCTCTCTCTCTCTGTGTGTGTGTGTGTGTGTGTTTGTTAAATAAAGACGTATCAGCATATGGCCTCGATGCTAGCATTGTCACATCAGACATCTCCCTGTTTGCCATTTTGCAAGAAATTGAATATAACACTTACCATATTGAGCATATAATTTTATTCCAACCAGGAGTTAATGGAACAATATGTTCACACTTCACAGCCGACTATTCTCCAGACTATGAATTACAGTCGCCCCAGTGGCAACACGCACCCCCGGCATCTGCTGTGTGACTTTCTGAGAGGCTTATGAATAAAAATCTAACCTAAGCTAACGGTTCAGATCAAAATGAGATTCATCCAGTTTTCAAAGGTATTAATTTGATTGTTTATAAACAACACGTTACAACACTGGAAAGGCTAGACATGCCATTTTGACCTATTGTATTATATAAGCAGAGTAACATAAAACACATCTTTTTTTTCAGTAAGAAAAATTTAATATACATTTATTGAAGTGTCCCCACACGTGTCAAAACAAGTTAAATGTATTGTTCATTAATAAATAAGAGTCTGTACTACTACTAAATATCTTTTAATCCACCTGTTCATGTACATTTTCAAATGAACTTACCTGTATTCATAACACTAAAAAACACAATGTTGCTGTCCAATGAAAGACATGTATCTCCATTCTTGTTGATGTTTAGTTTACATCATTTGAACACAGCAGATGTCCTTCACATTGTGTGAAACTTCTCGGAGAAATGGACCAATAAAAAAGCTCCAAAATGACTTGGAATAAAATCTTTTTACATTTACTTTAATTGAAAGGAAAGGAGTTACATGTTTTCAGCTGGACAGCAATAATATATATATATATATATATATATATATATATATATATATATATATATATATATATATATATATATATATATATTTTTTTTTTTTTTTTTTTTTTTTTTTTTTTTTTTCTGTGATTAAATATGTAAATAATATTTTTGAAAAAAGGCCAGTGCAGGAGGACAACAGGTGGTGTCACTGTCTCACAGCATCAGGGTCCTGGACTTAAGGGTTCAATCCTCACCTTGGATCACTGTCTGAGAGGAGTCTGGTGTGTTCTCCCTGTATCTGTGTGGGTTTCCTCCCACAGTCCCAAAAACACATGTTGGCTCTATAGGTGTTAGTGTGTGTGACTGTATTAGTGTGTGATGCCTGGGTTCAGAGCCTACCCTGAATCACTGGGCACAGTGCAGGAACACACTCTGAACAGGTTCATCACAGGACCAGCATATGTACAGTGTCCTATAATACCCAGCTTCAAAAATATTGTCTTAATAGTTTAACACTGAAAAATATGACACTTTGTATAAAATGTTTTATTTATTTAGATATTTTATTTTAAAGAGTTAATTAAATCATCTATTTATATATATTCACAGGGCGACACACACTCGCACATTCACTCACTCTCTCACACACACACGCACACACGCACGCACACATATAATTTAAGAATGAGTATCTTCTTCAGATTATAGCTCTGGATGAAGTTTAATAAATATCATACAACACTGACATAAAACAAACAAACAAATAAAAAACTATTTTTTCAATGTAAATGTTGATCTTATAAAAATATCAGGGTGAAATATGCACAAATTTGTCAAAACTCATATGTAAACAAATTTAAGTTTTTATTTTTTCAAATAGATCACGTTTCAGTATTTCACAAGTTTCAGTATGTTCAAAAAACACAGTGTCATTTGGCACTTTTAAAATTCATTAAGTATGGCATTTTATCATTTTTATTGAACATAAAAAATATTGTTGCATATTTGTGATCCACAACAAATCATTGAACATCAATATCTCATTTCACTAATGCTTTGGAGGTTATATGCACTCGACTCCTCACAGCAATGTTCCAATAAGTCTTTTTAAAAGAATAGTGGCTGTTACTGAAGGGCAAACCTCTTCATTCACAGCCTTGGTTTCAGAATTTTTGGTTTATTTTTAAATGTAATATCAGCTGAATGCCAATGCCACCCCAATCTTAAATGCAGTATAGGTCCACTCATTACTACAGAGCTTGACTTTAACTGTACTTTAAGCAGAGCATAAAACAGATCTGGAGCTTATGGGAAGAATAATATGCTTTTAAGGGCTGGCTATAATTGAATCAAATGTGGCTGAATACATAATGTGAAGCATTAATGTTCATTTCGATGGTTTAGGGTACATCTCTTCATAGAAATATTACCATGAAAACGGCAGTGGAGATGTTGAAATAGGTGAAGTGGAATATATCCTGATTATGTGTGGAGGCATATATCTCGGCTGATTTTTCTAGGGGCTTTTAAGTGAACTGTTTATCATCTTAAAGGGGGGAAGGCTAGGGCTTGCTAATAAACAACACCATAAATAATCGGGGCAAGGCTGGGATGTCAACAACAAAAACAGCAACTAAAAATGAAATCTAAACAAATCCTATTGAATCAGGGCTACACGTCCCACATTTCTCATTATTACATTGTTATAAGGAATATATGAGATTTTATAACCTATATCTAGATAGCTAGTGATCAGGTGTTTTATTCCATTGGCAAACCAATGCACTAATTTTAAGAAATAATGTGAATAATTTGGCTTTTAGAGAAAGCTTGAAACAAGCAAAATGAACTGCCAATGGCAGCTTGTCTAGAAAATAACTTAAATCATATTATTATTCTTATATTAGATTTAGTCACTAGATTAAAGATGATTATAGTTACAAAGACAGCACCCCCCCCCCTTGTACTATAGCAGGGAGGTTTTGAGGATATTAGCATGATGCTACATGTAAAAATACTTGTTTCTGAGCTTGTTTGGGATGCTAATGAAGGGAAGGCTGGGTCACATACAGTATGTTGTGTCTGAGCATGACGGGACATTAGCACATTAATCCCCACCTGACACTAATACCGCTGTATGACTGACCTGAATGCAGGCCTCTGGTCATTACACTAACCATATGGCACTAGCAAACGGATTAGCTCCTGCTCTTTAGCACCACCGTTTCTCTGGAGCAATAATTGCATGACGGCATTAACGTATCAAGCCCGAATCCCGGCCACAAAATGACCTGAAGGATCTCGGAATACATAAGCCAAGCAGCTATCTGGTAGAAGTGTAGTTGGGATTAGGAGGGGTTGTTCTGAGGGGAAAAGAGCCTTGTAATCTGCGTGTAATGACCCTGCATGACTTCTGACAGCATTTGAAATGTAATTATACTATTATGCTAATATTTATGATCTTAACATATGGTCATATTTTGGTGTGTTAAATTACACATCATATTTACAAGTTACTTGAATAAAATGAATTGTAAATTTCAATGGAAGAACAAAGGCCTTGTACACCACCAAAATCCATTCTCTGAAAAGACCTGAACTGATGTTTCTGTCCATACTTTTACTGTGAGAATATAACTCAGTGATATAAGTCTAAAAGGAGCTTTTATTTGCTGGGAAACAACTTTAAATAAATGAAATATAGTTATCCCTTTCACATCACAGGATTGTGGAACATACGCCATCTGGAAAATCAAGTCATGAAATCATAGACAATATGAAGGTCAATGTTTAGTTAAAATACTGCATAAAAAACTACAAAATATAAGAAACATGAAGATTAAATAAAAATAATAATATATATTTGAGGAGAATAATTCAGGCCACATGTTATTTTTGAGTTCCTAAACTTTTTCTAAACTGTGCTAAACTTGTTTTCCCTAATATTTTCGATCTGTGATACAATGAAAAGCGACATAACATTAATATATCAAAATCTGTGAGAGAAAAATGATAATATTGGACTAGCTGTCCCACAGCTGATAAACTCAATATCCCTGATTAAATGTGAAATAACTTTCATTGTCAAAAACATCCAAATTCTAAGACTGAACTTTTGAGTTGTAAAAAATAGTCCCATAATTTTGTCGCAATTCACAACAAAGAAAGGCTAATAATGGACACATTTTACAATTACACACATTGCGTTAAGTTACTGAGAATTTTGTCTGCTATGTACAGTCCCATAATATCAAAATTAACAGTTAGCATTCATAGAATGTTCCGATCACTTACTGGTTATTATTTTTAATATAGGATATTACAGAGTGGGTTACTTTACAAAACCAAAAAAAAAAAAAAAAAACATAACCACATGAAGCAAACCATCTTCCATATATCTTCTCACAATAAACACACAGTTTCTGATCCAGACACCTGTTAGTAATGACCCACCCCTTTACTCATATATATACACACACACACACACACACACACACACACAAACACACACACACACGCACGCATTCACAGCCGACGTCCATCCAAACTCTCATCCCTGGCAAATGCCTCCCTCCCCATCACAGCCCCCCCAACGTAATGAACAAATTCACAGCGCATTACTCTGGACTTGATCTCTGGCAAAATAATGCTGGAACAAACAATTTGGTTTGTCAACACCTTTCTGCGGCCTCCTCCATCACTGTCAGGGCTCCACATTTAAACAGCAAAGTGCATTTGACTGCTGGACCCCCTCTCTGATTACCCTCCACGGCTCTGCCAATTGCTCCAGACAGAGCGGCCTTGCTCTGATTGCTAACCTGGCTTGAAAATAGTCTGGGGTTGCCTGTGGATTAGCATGAATATTTTGATATAGATCGATAAGCAATCTCCACTCTATAAGAAATGCCAGCGGCCTTCATTTGGCCGATCAAAGGGGAAGGGGGGTGGAATGGAGGGGTGGGGGACAGCTGGCTATTGTTTTCCAAGTGCTCGGAGGAGTGAAGCTGATTCCAGAGGAGAGAGAATGAACGATTCAAGGCTGAAACTGTCTCTCTCTCTCTCTCTCTTTCTCTCTGCCTAATCGGGGAAACAATCTCAGGCTTCACACAATCCCATCTCCCGGGATAGTGTGGCGTAAACGAAAGTGGCATGGTCCCCCATCCATGGGAGCGACAGAGTTCATTTGTTAAGCATTACTGCGGCAGCAGGTGACCTCTCTGGACGCTGGGTCCCACTGACCTGGATGTAAAAGGGCCAGGTCAGTTATCAGCTCCGATGTCTGGCCCTCATCTTCAGGGCTGATGGTGTCTGTTGGGTTTGACCTTGACTGGAGTTAATGTATCTGGCCAGAACAGGTCATGAGTGAAGATTGGCTAATAAGACAGCACGGGCCAGAGAAGAATCTCCAGGGAAGGTTTCTATCTCCATTTCAGCTCAGTGTGTGTACCAGCAATAACAGGCCGTCCAACATGAAGAATCACCAGATGAGCAAACCAATGCAGCCTAATGAAAGGCCAATTCTGAATTCACCAGCCAGTAAAAGACCATTATCAATAGCACAGTGTACTGCTGCGGGTTCCTGCACAGAACTATGTTTTCCAAACTGTAAAATAGAGGACACATTTTCATCTGTTAAGAATTAGTTCCCATGTTATAACCTGTTATACCATAATAATCATTCTCCACCCATAGCTCACTGAGATAAGTTGATGAGATAACACTAGCCTATAACTGTGCCAAATTTCTCACAGCATTACCTTGAGAATATTGAGAACATTCAGAAGTGTAGATTTAAAGATGTGCTTAAAAAATAACTTTTTCTTTTTATTATTGTTAATATATTGGTGTGTATTTCATGGAAATCAATCATTAGTGTTGGTAAGATCATATAGTATAATAAGCAAGAGCATTAAGGCAAGAGGTAATATAAAACCTTCCCAGAAAAGTACAGACTGTTACCCCAAAAGGTGACAAAGTATCTGTAAACACCCTGCATTCAGAAGCAGTGTTGAATGGTCCAAACTGTTATCTCATCTCAAACGTCAATTTACTACTAAAACATTGTCATATACATTTAGGGAGATCCCATCCACTGGAGAAGGTTTCACGACATACACCCAATGTGTTATGTACCCAAAAAGAGCTATGAAAACAACATATTTTCTTAGTGTATATTTTCTTAGCATTGCACAAACAGAAAACACAGCATTTTTAACTTTCTGGGCTTTGCAGTTAGGTATTAAGGATATATTTAGAGTTAGGGTTAGAATTAAGGTCAAGTTTAGGGAAAGCGTTATGGCTGTATTTTCAAATGGGAGTTGTTATATGTTCATGTCTCATTCGTACACAATTTACAAATCTTGAAGGTTCTCTTTTAGTAAAATGTTTCTGCCTTAATACAAGTCTGGAATGGGCAGGTGTCTGAACACTTTAAGCTAGTAATGTGCAATAACAAACATCTCCCTGCTGATCCAATACCTTGTAAATCTCAGGTTGGTTTTGCCAATGACGATACCGATATGTGGGATAATTTGTAAAGTCGGGTAGTTTACTCTTCGAGGATATACACATTACATCGTGTCATGTGTCCAGTATAAAATCTATCCTTAACCTCAAATCTTAATCCTAACCCTAACCCTGAGCCTAACCGTAAGCCTAACTTTAAATGCTAAAGTGGCAGCACTACAATAACCTTGATCCTAACATAAAGTTGTCTGCATAAAACGTACAAGTGTTATGAATATGTTTATTTCATTGTTTGTACAAATTGTTATAATAATATCTTCATTTTCTGACAATATTTAGAAATGCCACATGCTGTGAACACTATGTCATATTTTTGCAAAGGACATTACAAAACAAAAATCAGCCACAATCAGTTACAATTTTTTTTTTATTCACAAATATTTAAAACGTTTGTCATTCTGATGTAAAATTTCATTTTTGGAGGTACTCCTTTCTTATCACTAATATCACCAATGTCTTTTCAAGTTGTATGAAAAGCAGAGCAGTATTTATGGCTCTCATTGAAGTCCCATTACTTCTGTGTGGAAGGAGGTGCTGTGTTGCCACAAATCTATGTTGCTAAAGTGTCTAAAACGTCTAGGTGACATTACCCAGCAGCACTGGGGGAAATGAAAGCCCAGCACTGGCCTCAGCCTCCGGGGAACTGACCGACCAGAGCCGCTGTGACATGAGGCCGCAGCCGCACACGACAGGTTTGATTCATTAGGAAATGTCACTTTGTTTCAGAGCGGCTCGGGGAGGGTGATTAGAGGCCTGTAATCAGGATTAATTAGGGGAATATATATCTGAGGATTAGCAGGCCCCAACCTCATGAACTAACGACAGGGCGGAGGCATGCATTTACAGTCACACGTGCTTATGTTCTCTCTCTCTCTCTCTCTCTCTCTCTCTCTCTCTCTCTCTCTCTCTCTCTCTCTCTCTCTCTCTCTCTCTCTCTCTCTCTCTCTCTCTCTCTCCTCTCTCTCTCTCTCTCTCTCTCTCTCTCTCTCTCTCTCTCTCTCTCTCTCTCTCTGTGGCTACTTGGCCTGGCTGATTTACAACACAAATAATACTTTCAAAGACTCTTTGAGGCTTTGGTGATGCTAAGCTGTTGGGCAGTGGGTTGGGGTTTTGCTTGCGTCCACACCTTTCCTTACAGGTCTATATTCTTACCTGTCCAACTGCTGAGGCCACAGATAAATATGGTAATGAAAGAGGCATGCCTAAGTTTGAACTAACTTGGAAAACATAAACAAAATATAAAGTGTCAGCATCAAAGGCCAACCCTTGTATCCTGCCACGATATGTAATATTTTGATTGAGGAGAACTGTATAATAGCTCATAGGAAAATATCAGCTAAATCATGCTCTTTCATATTAAATGATGACTTAAAATATCAAAATTAAAAGAAAGCAACAACAACATTTTTTGACATTTACCACCATTGCATATCATGTTTATTTTATTCCAATGTAAAAATATATAAACATAACACAAAAAGTAAGGACATTTGTGTTTGGTAGATTATTTCTTTGTGGTAACAATGCTTCTTGGCAATAACTCTTATACCATTGGAAAGCATGTTAATTTCCCTTTTAAATGGTGCCACATTTGTAAGGAACATGCATTTGTGGGATGAGCAGTAGAGGTGAGTATGTGGGTTGTGCCCATGAAAAATTTGTCAAATCTTCTCTGCCAATGCCAAACAGCTTATAATGTGTGATGGTGTGGGGCAGCATCTCCCTCACTGGAAAAATGAGGCTTGTCATCATTGGAGGCAATCTCAATGCAGAGAAATATCGAGATGGAATTCTGCAACCAGTGGCAATCCCATATCTTCACAGTCTGGGACAAAACTCTATCCTCCAAGATGACAACACTTGCCCCCCCCAGAGCGGGGTTTATCAGAGACCACCTCAAGTCTTTTGGAGTGGAGAGGATGGAATGGCCTGCCAGCATCCTGACCTCAACCCCATTAAACACTTGTGGGATCAGCTTGGGCGTGCTGTTCATGCCACAGTGACCAACACAGCCATGTTGGCTGACTTGAGACAAATGCTGGTTGAAGAATGGGATGCCATCCCACAGCAGTGTGTGACCAGGCTGATGCCCAGCATGAGGAGGAGGTGCCAGGATGTTGTGGCTGTGTATGGTTCCTCCACACGCTGCTAAGGCTCCTGTTTGTTAAATGAATAAATTGTTAAATTGCCAACATGTCTTGTTTCTTCAAGCTTCAATCATTCTGTCCACCACACACCCAATGAGTCAATGGCAAAATAAGCTGTTTGGCATTGACAGAGGTTTTGGCAATTTTTTTATGGGCGCAAATCAAATACTCAGCTCTACTGCTCATCCCACAAATGCACATTCCTTGCAAATGTGGCACCATTTAAAAGGGAAATTAACAGGCTTTCCAACAGTATAAGATTGTTTGCCAAAAAAGCATTGTTACAACCAAGAAATAATCTACCAAACAAAAATTTCCTTAATTTTGGGCTATATTTAATAATTAATTAACTAACTAAGTAAGTAAAAACCTGGTAAAATCTGGTAAAAGCTTGGTAAATTCAAATATTTTTATTTTTCACATATCCATGTAGGTGTTTTTGGGCTGTGGTCACTCATTTGTGGTGAGAAGCAGGCTGACCAATAGTTGATGAAGGTGCAGGTATACATAGACTGATAATGGTGTTGGTGTAAGTTAGCACACACAATGTGTATCCAATGAAGACACAAATCCTGATGTTAAATCCATGCAAAATACTAGACATATTACAGAAATTAAAAATCATAATTTAGAAAGATTAATTTTGTACTTCCAAAAATTGGATATGTCCAGGAAAATGAAGACAAATGGTCACCTAAGCATTACATAATAGAGGCAAAGGCAAGTTTATTTGTATAGCACCTTTCATACACATTGGTATTTCAAACTACTTTACATCAGGAAAATTAAAAACATTAGGACATTTAAAAACAGATAAATAAAAGACAATCAAATTAAAATCGAAAGAAAAAAATATAGTATAGAAGAGTTTAAATAAGATTAAATTAAATTAGTAAAAATGTAGTGCAAAACCAAATCTGTAATAACTCAATCAATAACGCAGTAAAAAGAAAAGTTTTTAACCTGGATTTTAATATTTCTACATTCGGGGCACATCTTAGAGACATACACAAGAATGTTGACAATCTCCAACTAGCCTACAAGGCTATTAGTGCCAGCCCTTACAATACTACTGCACTCATCCTAATTTTTGCAAGTGTGAAGCTTGCAGGTTTGTTTCAAGAACACAAGTTTGAACCTAAGAAAAAAAAAAGCAACCTTTACTTACAGTCCCTAGTTTAGCTTTCCGAAAACAGTTCTGGGAACTGAGTTTATTAACCAAATTTAATCCCAATTTCATGAAAAGGCAAATCCTAAATTGGCTGGGAATGTTCCAAAATATGTGAATGTGTGAGTGAGCGTTGCCCTGCGAAGCACTGGCGCCTGTCCAGGCTGTGTTCCCTCCTTGCACTCCTTGATTCTAGGTAGGCTCTGGACCCACTGTGACCCTGAACTGGAATAGAGGTTGCAGACAATAAATGAATGTTCTACAATACCTGGGTAGGTAAGTGGTAGTGTACACATTAGCATGAGAAACAAAAGTGTGTGTCTGATGTAGGCATGCATCCGTGTAAATGTTCCTATAATGTTTGAACTTGCCTCTACAACATGGCCATTCAAAAACTAACACAGTCAAACAGGACCTCTTTCTGCCCTCCCCCCCCCCTCCAAAGAAAAAAAAAAGGATGAAGACAGAGTAGTTAGAAAGGCACCATTACATAATGGCCACAGAATTGAGACAAATGCACAAAAATTAGATATTTCAACAGAAAAATTGCCTGAACATTAAGGATTATTAAGGGCAGGGCTGAGTGTTTGTGGAGTCATTTTTAAGACACTGCAACGACCTCGTTCAGCAGTTCGCAAAAGCGTGCAACACCAAGAATGTCAAACAGAAAGCTGGAATCAAAAATATTGTTCCTCCTCCAATTTTATGTGTCCAGAAAAAACAGCAGGCCCTCAGGCCGTCTATGGGCATGAGTTATGACAGAAATCTGCCGGGCAGCTGGTTATCACACTGTTTATGTTATTGGTGCAGCATGCTTGAGTTAGCATAACCTTGAAACACTCTGGCTCGAGTGGAGGCTTGGAGGACGGGTCTGTTTCTTCTCAACAAAGATGAAGTTTGAAGATGATGCATATCACCATAGTGTTGATTAAAATAAACCCAAAAAGTGGTCTTCCGTTCTATCGCATCCTTCCCTCATTAAAATTTCTCACTAATGCTTTGGAATTAGACAGATGGATGGAGAGACATAGAAAGAAATAGACTAATAAATATCATGAAGAGAAAGAGTGGAAGTAACAAACAACAGCCCTCAAATTTCAGTCTTGGTTCAGTCTCAAGTTGCTTGATGTTTAATACCATCTCTTTCCATTTCAAACTCTTCCTTCTTTAGTTTTAGCCATTCACTTTTTCTCTTTTTCCTCTCCATGCCTCCCTGTTCTCCCCCCATATCTCTCCCCCTCATGACTCTCTGCTCGGTCAGGGTGGCCTGCTCTTCTAAAACATAAACTGAAGGAAAGGACTCTATTTTCTTTCTTCTCCAATGAGAGAATAATACACCGCCAGCAGCTGCTTTTAGGAAGCGGAGCAGTGGAAGACAACATGATGGATCTGCAGGTCTGGGCCATGATGGAATAAGTTGTTGTCCTTTGTCTAGAACGTCAGCACTGACCAGACCTGGGCTCTACAGGTTGAAAGGATTAATATTTGAAGCTTTATTAAAGGTAATATTTTGTAGAGAGTTGATGCATTGGTTTCCTTTATGGTAGAATCCATAAATCCATCCTGTGAAAAACTTAACTGGAAACAGAAGGAAAACTGAGCACAGATTATAAACCCAGTAAGATCCCTAAACAGAAGTGTTTGTAAGACCAATGAGCAAGCTTGAATTTCAGTAGGTTCACACTCCAGAGGTTTAAGATTTAAGAATTCAGAAATTCAGGCCTCCTCTGCATTAGAACCCACTCAAGTTCAGGACTGCACAACCTTCAGGACTCCAGAGGTATAACAGGCCACACATTTCAAGACCCCAGAGGCTTAACACTCCAACTCTGTCAGGACTCCAGAAGTCTGGGACAACGTACAGTTCAAGACACTGGATTCCTCAGTGTTCAGGAATGCAAAAGGTTCAGGACTTCACAGCCTTAAAGAATTCAAAGACTGAGGACTCCAGAAGTTAAGAACAACATTCAAGACTGCACCAACTTTAGGACTCTAGATATTCATTGGAAAGGCCTACATATACAATGCATGTATATGTGTTTGTGTGTGTGTGTGTGTGTATCTGTGTGTGTGTGTGTGTTTGTGTATAAGGTACATGCAAAGGCCTTGTTCACCTTTAGCAGAAGACCTGCTTTCAATTAAACAGGCATGAGAACGTGCGGCTCCTGTTGTCATGTTGTAAACAGACCTGCTCTTGTTGAGTAACCGCATTGCATCACTCTCCTCTTCTCCGTTGGCCAAAACCAAACATAGTCACTCTGCCCAGTTTCCCGGAGATAAGATAACAATCATATTTTACGCACTTTATTTGAATACATTTTCTGCTTCCAGGCCCAGGGGCTTTGATTTACGGTGCTGTGACATGCCTTTGTAGTTGAAGTATACTTACAGTAAATATGATACATACTCAAGGACTAAAAGCTTTCTATAAAGCTGTCATCAAAAGAACATATTAACCCATCTTTGTTTACAAGGGGCAAGACGGGGGAAAAACAATTTGCTGCAACGGTCGTAAAATATCTCCCACTCCTCGCTCACTCCCACACTCTCTCTCTCTCTCTGCCTGTGCTGCTCGTATGGGAATGCTTGCACAACCTAGTGCGCGCACACACACAGAGGCTTGTGGGCCTATATCAGCGTTAGATGACAGCATTTAAGAAGCAGTGTCACATTTCGGGGGTCATAAATAGCCAGATAGATTTGACCCCCCAGTCAGGGCTTCCACTGGCTCAGTGAAAAGAATGGAACCCATGCAACCCCCTAGAGACCCATTGTACCAATATCAGATAGCCCACCGTGGATTTAAAGAAACCAGGCAGCCTGTACTGTCAATATGGCCTCTCTCCTCACATACACTTGGAGACACACACACACACACACACATTCAGTGATAGGGGACAGACGTAGGACCACCACCCAGCAAATATCTCCAGCTGCTCGCAGTGTACATTTCAGACCATGTGCCTTGTGTGAGGAGTGTGTGTGTCTACGTCGACCCCCCAGAGAGATGGAAGGTTAAAAGGTTTCTCTTACTGGTGGGCAAACAGATATGCGTCTGCATTATTCAGCACCGGCCAATAACCCTCTTTCACACTTTCAGCTTATCACGGTCAATAGTTATAAATAGCAAGGGAGAAGGGGGAGGGGCAAAGATTTCTGTTTAAAAAAACAAACAGATTTTAGATGAATTTGTTACTTAAACTTGGTAACTTGGTGTTTTAAATTATTGTGGGGCTAATGACAGTATGAATGGTATATATATACAGTGTTCTCCCTGTGTCTGTGTGGGTTTCCTCCGGGTGCTCTGGTTTCCTCCTACAGTCCAAAAACACACATGTTGGTAGGCGGATTGGTGACTTAAAAAAGTATTTGTAGATGTGAATGTTTTATGCTTGTTGCCCTGTGAAGGACTGGTGCCCCATTCAGGGGGCAACCCAACAAACCAATCAAACCAACATTATTCCAGTAAGTGTAATATTCTGTGTGTGAATGTGTTGATTTCATTTTTCCAAATGCCTCCTCATTGCAATCCATATTATTTGAGGTTATCATCCAATACCTAGTTTCGCCATTTAATAAATAATGATTTTAAATGATGTGTGCTGTTACTTTAACAATTTCATGCAGTCAGGGAGACTCTGAATACGAAGTTGTTCTTCAAACTCACTCACACCTACTACTTTATGAAAAAGAAAATTATCTTATATTTCTTATTTGTTTTATATTATTATTGTTTTGTATTAACTGTGGTTGTATATAACTTTATACAAGCACCATACCTAGTGAGAAGGCATTAGTTTAAATATCAATATGATGTTCAATGTCACATGTGTCCCATAAACCTAGTGATGTCATATCAACAAACACTTTTACCTTTCAGCCATTAGCAGCACATTCAACTGTTGATTTAAGCTGAAGTGCATTCTGGCTTTCACTTCTTCTTCTTTTTTTTTTTTTTTGAACAATACACAACAGAATGGTAAAAATGTCATCAGTGCATACACTATACAACAGTCTTGAAGGCACAGGTAAAAAACACCTTTATTTTAGGACATATAGAGAAATAGAAACATGTACTCAATGCCAAAAAAATGGGGTTACACTTTCCAATAAAATTCTTAATTCACAAAGCAGGAACACACAAGATCTCAGGGCATCACACACTCCCTCAGTCGCTCATACACTCACAGACAATCCACCTACCAGCATGCAGCTTCTTAAATCCATAATGAAGGAGGGAAAAAGTCTGCTTCCCAGCTGTACATGAAAAAAAAGCTTCTGCACCGACTGATTCATTAACTGTGTTTATATCTGAATTTAAAACCAATATGAGGTGGATTTTGTGTGTGTTTGTGTGTGCATATTTGCTTGTTGGAGTGTGTGTATGTTTTATAGAAAAACAAAGATATGTTCGACCCTGTGGTCAGGAAAGACTCTCCCAACAAAATTTCCAGATGTTTGTACATATATGACTAACCAGAGCAGCATAACATTTTTAAATTATGATTCATATTTATTTTACAAACATTAAGCAAGCTCCCATCCACTGATGGCGCTGTAATGTAAGTTCATGCAAACCATTTGCTATGTTCCTGAAGAAGAATTACAGAAACAGTGTTGTGAACTATTGTGTCTATTGTGTACTATGTTTTTAGGGTGAGAGTTTCAATGAGTTGGATTATTTATCGTGATCCAAAACAAAATGTTAAATATCAGTACCTGTACCTAAAGCTGTCTTGGCAGTTTGGAACCTTAATTTCCATCTAATTAGTTTTGCTAATGTACATAATATGAAAAAAAACTACTTTTGCAAACTAGTCCCTGGATTTTCTTGATCTTGGGGCTTGAACCCCTTGGATTGCTGCTTGCAGCTAAACTTACTATTAGGTTTGTTACATTCATTTTTTCTTCGGACCAACTCTACATGCTATCTACCCAAGAGAAACCCTCTGAACACACATTCACACATTTACGTATATGAATATAAACATCTGCTGGCTATCAAGAAGAAAGCTATAGACGTACAGCAGGTCAGATGGTCAGTGTGCTTCTCCAGGTCGAGGAGGTCTTGAATAGCATGCTGCTCAATAATCCCTTATCAATAACCACAAAATCAATAGCTGCGTGGGAGGAAAAACAGATTCCACCTGAACAATTAGGAAAATGAGGCTCAGGGTCCAGTCATATGTCATAACCCCCAAGCACCATGGCAAAGACCTCTGGATCCATACTGGAGTCATCTCACACACCTCAAGTTGACTGACATAGTTCAACACACTTGTTGATCACACAGTTCACTCCCACCTCTGAAGTGTGTCTGTTGCTCTGCATGCTTTGATAGCCTTATCACAGTCTGTTCTTCAATGTTCAGAACCCACACAGGACCACCAAAAGACAGCTAATTTGGCTGTTGGATCATACTCAGTGCTGCAGTGACAGTGATGTGGTCACTGTGTGTTAGTGTGTGTTGTGCTGGAGAGTGGATCAGACACAGCAGTGCTGCTGGAGTTTTTAAACCCCTCAGTGTCACTGAATGCTGCCCACGGGATACTGTTGGCTGTATGTTTCTGGTTGTTGGACTAAGTCCAGCAGCAACACTGAGATATTTAAAAACTGATGAGCTACTTTCTTTGACTTTACGTCTACAAGGTGGACCAACAAGGTGTGTGTGTCTACTAGAGTGGGCTGTGGTTTGGACCAGGGGTTCAGGACTCAACACCACCAAGTCAGTGTCTCTGAACTGGACCTGTGGTTGTCATGACTATTGAAAAACATAGTGAAAAAGGGGGTAGCAAAGTAGGCATAAAAACAAATGAACCACAGTCTTTAATTGTAAAACTCCAAAGTGCACCTGTATGGTCAGTGGAGCTCATAAAATGGACAATGTATGCAGAAACAAGGACATGGGTTTTAATGTAATAGCTGATGTATTTGAATAAATAAGGCTAGGATAAAGGGCATCTAGGCTTAAACAGTTTTCCCTTTCTTGACTTATGGAGCCTAGGCTTATTGGTGTTCCAGTTCCATGCTTTATAACTGTCTAGATATCACTTGGCTAAAAGCATGGTGACCTTAAGCTCATGTGCAGCTGCTTCAAAGCATAACTTTCTATGAGGAGGATTCAATCTTTGTGTCCACACTGGGTGTATCAAACACAGGCGAAATTCAGCTAAGCCCACTAGTCTCACAAAAGACCCACAGCAGCTTTTATACACATTATCCATCAACTGAAAGCAAAAGCTAGATCTGAATATCCTTCATTGATCCCACACACTTATGATAGTTAACACAGCAACGTATCAGCAAAGAGCACTGATGATCTATCAATTACTGACCACCCCCCTACACCCACACATACCCCCCCACACACACACTGCTGGCCCACACAATGCTAATGCTGCATTTCCCCCTCTGCGCTAATGCATTTCAGCTGCTATCTCGTAGGCTAATGAAAGCAAACAAATCAATAAATATAAATTATACATGCGAGGCGATGTACGGCCGCCAACATAAAGCGCCTAATTAATTGCACTTGATTAATTTATATACTTTAATTATCTCTCTAAACCACAGATGGCATAAATATCGGGACAATCTGCTTATTGCTACGTCAGTCATAAAAACGGCAGACGATGGGAAACGATTAGTCCGAGCTGGGGCTTTGTCGCCGGGAAGCGCACATTTTGCTGACATAAAAAACGATGACGTGCTGAATAATTTAACGTTGAGCAAATTGCAGCACAGGGCAAGTGAAGACTTCCCACCTGACTAGGGCTCTTATTTCTCCTGCTTTTTAATACGGACAGCAGCTCAGCACACACAGCAATCTGTGCTGCAGCCTCATTTAAGCCATCCTTTAATAGCAGAGTGTTTATTACAGGCAGTTGCCCTTATTGTAGGCATGCTAACTGATATAAACAAAAGAAGTGGGAAACACTGGCGCAAGTTGTGTAGGATCAATGAAAATCTACTCTCAGTCCACTGCTGAGAATTATGCTCAGAAACAAATACAGAAACCCATACTGATCAATTTTATTTTGTCAGCAATTGGAAAAACACCTCTTTTGAGAAAATACAACAAACAGAAGAGCTGGGTTGAGTTGAATTGTCCTCCCAACACTCAGAGCAAACTAGCCATGAGTTAATGTAACGGCTGTGGGTAGTTAGTGTCCTATTCCAAGCATGTTAAACTGTTTCATGTGCGTCACATGACATAGATGTTTTATCCAGGTTGAGAGCATTATGTGGAAGATGATCTACACTAGAAGAAGAATTGATCATGATTAACTTGGCATTACCAGTATTTAGGTTTTATGATTTTATGTTTTTGAAAAAAAAAACAATTAATGGAAAAATTACTCAGGGAACTGAAATTATTAAAACTGCATTATTTACATTTGTACAGTGGCTCAGGTGGCAGCTGCTTCATCTATGGTTCTCTGTTAGTAAAATGAGGTGTCACTAATGTTGTACAAGTATTCAATATGAACAAGGTGGAGCCAAGCTGAAAATAGATATGTATTTTGTTGGTGTCAGTTTGAACACTGTCATAAACTGATTACCAAACCTGGGCCATTGAACCACTCCAGAGCCATTCCTAGCACTGACCTATAGGCCCAAACAAACCAGGAGTCTGACTCATAGGCATAAACAATTACAATGTTTATTTCAGTTTGGGGGCAAGACATTGGGGGCGCATTTCTAAAACCGTGTGTCTGCATCATCAGTGAGAACACTGTCACAGCTCACACTAATCCACCCTCTGATAAATGTTGTAAATGTGAAGCATTTACTAATAGTCACAGATTATGTTAGGACATGTTATATTTGCTAAATGTCTGGTCTGGAGCATTTCTTATTGCTGCTAGGAGACGGTCTACAGGTTGAAATCTGAATGGGTTATATCATTTTAAAGGAAATGCCACTGATTTGTCAGTAGAATTCAGGCCCTGATTAAACTGATGTGTCATTCAGAGTGTTTTGGTGTATAATGGTTCATTGTAGAAACTCAGATCTCTTTACAGTGCTGCTGACAGGAATCAGGGTTTGGCATGTCTTCAACATAAATACAGCCATTTTATTAACTGTCTAAACCCAGCAGTGTCTTTGAGTGTCACATTTATATGCATTCACTTTGCATAGGCATGCATTATATACATATCTAAGCATTATATACATTACTTTTTTCAAACTGTTCACAGCCTCATGGACATGATTCCAGATTTCAGTAGCATACATTTTGCTTCTCTACTTTTGGAGATGTGGTATAATCTCTCAAGCTCACTCAGAACACAGACTCTGCACTGTCAACAAAATATAAGCTTTGTGCATCTTTTATACAGTGATAGGAAACAGTATCACACGCAAACTCTGATTCTACTATATGTTTCAGTGTGAGCAGCATGAATATACATGTGCCATGACTCCTCTATCAGCAGATATACACCAGGAGAAGATTGTGGCAGTAGATTTCCATCCCTCTTTCAATATGGCCACTGCAGAGCCTGCCTAAGTAAAGATTCACAGATATATATTTAAAATATATTTTTTTAGATTATTATAACTTTACAAACCTCATGATCATACAGATTACACAGACATTTTGATAAGATCATTACAATAACTACTGATTCAGAGCTTCAGAAACATGGATTAATCTCAGTAAATCTGCATTCTGGGGTTAAAAGCTTAAAGAAATGAATTTCATCAGAAGTGTATTAAGCAGCTTTCAGAAAAAAAGAGAGAAAAGGCAGGAGATTTCACAAATTGACATATGATCAGAGAATCTCCCAAAGGTAATGGAGGAGGATGAAGGCGGAGGAAGAGGAAGAGTTTGAGGCGTTCTCTTCCTGACGGCTGGCTAATGAGGGTTTTTAGAGTAATTAGCCCGACGGGGAGTATGGCAGAATAATTGAGGTTTCCATGCTTACAGTGCAACATTAATGTGTCCAGGTACTGTAAATATGTCGTGAAACGGGAAGAAAAATCCCCACTAACCTCACGCGACCCCAGGTCTAACACTAAATAAAGTCTGTCCTTATCAAGCCATGTCCTAACGGTCTTTAAACAAATTACAGTGTCTGACTGGTATTATCACTAGCTCACCTGAACAAAGGCCTGCCGTCAGGAAAACAAAGCTTCTTCTTCCAAAGTTTGAGCTTAATTACGCTGTCATTGTTGTATGTTGTGTCTGTGGTTATGGGGTTTATGCAGGGCATCCATAGGTGGAAATGCAGTACATTTCGCCTGCATCATGGAAACTGGAAGCTTTAACCTACACTCGAGTAAAGGTGATCAAGAAGCCTACAATAATTTAGCTGATGTTTTACAGTAACTCAGAATATCTTTTTATTTCTAAGCTCCCTTAAGAACTCTAAAGAATGTCTTAAAATAACTGACATTTCTTCACATGTCTGGACTATAACCAAATGCCAAAGCTCAAAAACCAAAGAGCTACAGACAGATTCTTAGCCAATATCTGACAAATAAAAATATAGTGTTACACAAAAAATATATCATTTCTTAAAATTTGGAAATAACACAGCTTTTTTAGTTAGGGTTAATGTTACATGTGGGATTTGGTTTTACATTTAGTGTTAGGGTTTAGCAATAGCATTTAGCAACAGCATTTAGAAATAGCATTTAGTCCACTCAAAACAGTAAGGCTTGTAATCTTTTGGGTATAGGTTTAGGTTTAATTACATTCAGGGGAAGTTTTAAATATATTTATTCATACTGGGTTGCCAGATATTCATGTATAATTTGTACATAATATACAAATTCTGAGAAAGTTCTTTTATCAAAATATCTACAATTTCATCATGAGAGCGATCTGTACATATACAACATGGGCTTTGGTTCAGACTAGAGTGGCAGTTAATGCATTCTACAAAGTGCATATTCTACAACACAGAGCAACCCTATAAATTATATTTGTAGGGTTTTTTTTGTTTTTTTTTATGATAAGCAAGTCACAATCCACTGGTCGCACTGTTTCACTATATCACCCTTAACTCTCTGTTAAATACCAAAACAAGAATCACAGATAACATGCTGTAAACTGCTCTTTGGTAAAAAATAAGTCCTGTCACTACTACATTTCAGAGCTCAAAGCTAAGATAAGAATAGGGTTAAGTGGCTTGGTTTTCACATTCAAGAGTCATCAGAAATTGACGTTTATATGCATGGAGGGTGAGCATCTTGTTTGTGTATCTATTTGAGTGAATGAAGGAGTCAGTAACAAGGCGCTTTACCTGGGGAAAAAAATACACTTAAAGGGTGCAGCATGGTACTTGAGACACAGTTATATGAAAGGTATACCACAATTACTTAACCAGGGAAAACATGCCTATGTGTTTATATTTCATATTTGTTTCATAACCCACCGCACTACACCACACTAAAACCCTGGAGTCAGGACAGGCTGCATAGTCAATGCAACTTGAAATAATAATAATTGCAGCATAAAATATGCTACAATTACGTTCCTTAATTAAAGGCTCTCACAACGTCCCCTTGAGGGTACCACCCCAGTGATGTGAGGGTTATGAGTTGTTTAGTTTATATAGTTTTTTTTTTTCTAAAAGTGTAGAAAAGTCCCTATTTCAAGCCAAGTTCATAGTAACAGCAGGCTCTACAGGTCTTTAATGGAATAAGTGAAGCTGTGGCGCTCCAGACGTATAGTTCAGGGCGACTGAATGCCTGGCACGCTATTAAAACACCTGAGAGAGTTTGGCTGGGACATCAAATGCATCGGCTGGCAGAGCTGTCCCTTTGCCAGCTACTACACACACAACAACTGCAGCTGGCTCCATGCCGCAGAGCACAGCGAGTGACTGTTAAATAAGTTTTGTTTGGATTCCTAATGTCTGCTCGAGACAGACTGGGTAACACGATTCCTGATCAGTGATTTTTATGGTACATTCCCATCAAAAACACTGACTATTAGAAACATTAAATGCTTTTACCAAAGATGCCTGTCACACTGATTTGCTGTAACAGATTCAAAGCTTTAGATGGTACTTTCTAAATGAAGAAACAACTTACAAACTGATGGATACATTTTTTTAGCTCTCTCTCTCTATATATGATGCTGTCCAATTCAATTCCTGAAAAAAAGGTAATGAATGTATCTTTCAGGGTCTCAACACAGTGACATTGAAAGTTACAACCAGAGTGACATTTAATCTGCTTGTTATAACCTACTGCAGTACTCAACAGATTTTGGGGGTTTCAAAGTCCTTTGGAGCAAAATATTTAATTTTAACAACACTGTCACTTTGGTGGTACATTTGAAAGGCAAAATTAAATATAAATATATATTTAATTACACAACCTAGTTGTACCATATTTTATTAATTGTAAATTATTAATTTCAGTTGATTTCACATTCCCTCACTTCAACTATGGGCATTTCTTTAGTTGTATTATGATTTTTCCCTGTTTAAAAGTCTATTTAAAGTTCTATTTACTATTTTGGAGGAGTGAATGTAATGTATGTTAAGCTAACACATAACTGAGCTTACAAAATGTTTCCAGGATTTGAAAAAAGGAGCAGCAGTGAAAATCAAAAATGAAATGGCAAATGTTACTGAAGGAAAACAAGGTGTTGTCTAGACACTCAACTGGTTATCGTCAGAGAATCTGCTGCATTTTTTTGTTTAATATGAACAGATAACTTAATAATGAGACTCAATAAGAAAAGGATGATAAAACTGATAAATGTGATGTAACTTTGCCTGTATATTAACATTGATACACACAAACATCAACACCAAAGTTTACAGTAAACGGTAAAAAACAGGAAAGTGTTCCAGTGTTGTTGGAATGGGCCAAAGCCACTGTGGGCTGTCTCCGGTTGGGTTTCCTTCCATCTTGTTTACACAGACATTTCTCAGCGTGGCCGAGCGTTTTAATCATGCCGATATGATAGTCACATTTAAAGCGTAATGACACGCGGCTCCGCATCATTTAGGGCCGGTGATCAATCAGACACTCATTTAGCTTTAATTCATGTAGATGCACACCTAATACTCATTACAAAGATGCAATTTCCCCCAGTCAAAGCAGATTAATGGCAGCACATCTCTCCCTGTGTGTCCTAGCCACTGTGTGTGTGTTTGTGTGTGTGTGTGTGTGTGTATGTGTGGGTGGATGTGTGTGTGTGGTCGGTACGATAGATGACTCTCGTAAGGGGGGAGGAAGTTGTGCTCTCTCTCTCACACACACACACACACACACACGAGTGTGCGTGCTCACACACTTATCCATGGCATGGTTTATGACAAATCGACTGACAGAGCACAACTTTATCAGAGAAGAAAAGACAATAATAAACAAAAACAAGGCGGTGAAGGAGGACAGATTGCTTTATTTAAGAGTGGGCTGACTGTTAAATTGTTTAACAAGTACTTGGGCAGGATTTAACCCTTAGATGTCCAGAGTTAGCTTTGTTTTGTTATATATATTTCATTATAAATATATTATTATTATTATTATATTATTGCCTAGTATTATATACAACCTCATTCATATGTAGTTTACATTGAATATCATCAGCTTCACATCGGCTTTTTTGATTATTTACATTTTTCCCAAATGTTATTAACTTTGTAATTTTGTATATGACGTTTGCAATATTTTAAATTGTTTATTTATTTATTTATTTATTTATTTTATTCTTGCTCTATCATGATATACACAACATGACATTGTAATTAAATCAGGTTATTGTTGCTGTTGCAGTGGACAATGTTGCTGCAATGCCAGTTAGGCAGATTTATTATTATTATTTTAACTATTTGTTATAGTACGGTTGTTTCTATTGGTGCCAATATTACAGAAAATCTTAATGGGGTTTCTATGACATTGCTGCATTTTGTCACATGGCTGTTTTGTTGTTGCTAAAGGGTGAAGGTGGGCTCCTCAAGCTAGAGCAACGTGTATTTTATGTAAGCACATTGTGGCACTGATTATATTGTTACTGTTGCACAGGATTACAGAGAGTCAGTCTCATAGAATGGTTCCCTATGTGAGGCACTGTATTCACCCTGGACTGCCCATTATGTGCATCTGAATACATTTCTTTAAACACTGACACCAGTGACACTTTTTTGTTTTGTTTTTGTTTTGTTTTTTCTTTTAATTAAAAAAAAAATAAAGCTTAAAATGGAAACAAAATAATCAGAATACATTTCAAATTATATTCACTAATTTTGAGGTCAGTATTTATCAGGAAATCTTTCAAAAAACACCCCTCGCGCGTGTGTGTGTGTGTGTATATATATATACATATATATATATATATATATATATATAGTTGATGAAGACAGAAACACTATAACTAAGCATTTTAAAGGAAGACAAGTTATCTCCATATGTTTGTTCGGTTTGAGTTTATTTAAATACTTAAACCAACACAACACACAAAACATTCCACAAATATATATCATTTCAACAAACCTTTGTCTTTATCTTCATTTTCATGTTGTTTGAAGTATATCCGACTGCTCTCGCATTGACTCCTGTACAAATGAATGAAAAGGAAGTTGGACCCTTTTATTACTGAAATATGCAGTAAAAAAAAAAAAAGTATCTCAATGCCACAGGAAGTGCCAGCACACAAAAGTGGCGTGGCACTGTCTGGCATTAGCGTTTACACTTGGGCACCAAAGGCAAAGGAACACAAAACTGAAAGAGTTTGGAGGTATTTACACTTGGACGAAGCATGAAGCCACACACACACACCAACCTCACACACAGAAGCGGAAGTATTAGAGGTGTCTGGACTGGTGTAGTCGCTGGCGATCACAAACTGTTCTGAATGTGAGGTATTCAAATATTATATTTCTCAGACAAATTCACTCTACAGTCAATTCTGGAACAATATACAATCACTGTTATTACTGTTCATGGCCCACAGAGGAGCTCTGCAGCAGATAGTGACTGAACAAGAAGAACAAACAGTCAGAGAGACAGAGAGAAAGAGTGAGAGAGAGAGAGAGAGAGAGAGAGAGAGAGAGAGAGAGAGAGAGAGAGAGAGAGAATATGTGATGGTTGGATGTTACTGGACATACTGTCCACTGTCGTCATTTCAATTCAAAATTCAAGATTTGTGTGTGTGTTTGTGTGTGTGTGTGTGTGTGCAATTGCCAACTCATAGCATGAGCCTGTGAGTGGGGATTAAGCAGGAGTATGTGTGAGAACGAGTGAGTGTGTGAATGCACGCCCAATGCTGTAGTGTGTGTTTGTGTTTAATATGTTTATGTCACCTTGTCATCGTGAACCATTTATACATTCACATTGTATGGACTTGTATTCCTTGTTGGTCCCCACATTGTAAACCATTCAGTTTTAAGGTGGGAGCATGTTTTAAGGTAATTGTAAGTTTAGGGTAAGTGCTGGGGTTACTCAAGTAGTAGTTATGGTTAAGGTCTGGGTCTCCCAGACAGGAATGTAAGTCAATGTAAGATCCACACACAACATGGAAACAAACGTGTGTCTGGCTTAAGGAATATTATTAATATCCTGCAACAAAGTCACTTGCTAAAACACAACCACACACAAATCTCATGACAAGATGGACAGGGAGGCATATTTATGGCATTTTATAGAAGGAAATACACTTCAATACAGTTATGTAGTAATAATAGTTTACACTGTTCCAGCACTAACTTATATCACATTCCTTTCAGAGAAACAAAAAAAGTAAGATTTCATCATGTGTAGGAATACACACACGCACACACACACACATACGCACATGCACGCTCACACACACACACACACACACTCACACACACACACACGCACATGCACACACACAAATATATAGATGCTTATGCCAGACAGTGGCACTGTCATTCTTCCCATGTTTTCTTTGCATGTACGTGTACACACACACAAACACACACACACACACACACACACACACAGACATTCACTGAGCTGTGTGGACACAAGTGAGGATTGACCACGTCTTGAAAGAAGTAAGCTGTGCAGTAGGGAATCTCTCTCATACACACACACACACACACACACACACACACCAGGGCTTTGGCAGTGGAATCGCTGCTTCACACAGTACGCTCAAAGTCCCTAAATGATGCCAGAATGAGAGAAACAGAGACAGACAGACCGAAGAATTGACAGAACGATGTTATAAGTAGAACGCAGAAAGCGAGAGACAGACAAATAGAATCAACAAGAAAGAAGAAGAGAACAGGACTAATACGATAAGCAAAGAGCCTGAGAAATAGAGACAATAGAGACTGAAAGAAGGAGAAAGACAGAAACAAGGAGAGGGCAAGGTGATAAGAGGAAAGAAGAGAGCGAGAGAGAAAGAGCAGGAGGGATGAGCTGAGAGTGCGTGAGTGTGTTTAGCAACAATTCTGATAATTGCCGGGGCCACTCAGAGCTGATGGAATAAGCAGATTTGATTAAGAGCCCTTCTGCATGATCAAATATTAATCTGCTGTGTCTCCAGGGCCGAGCCTCTTATAGACTTATGCATTTAACCGATTTACACAGGCTCAACTCATAGCGCCTAATAATAATGGACACGCCAGCCCCAGCCACAAGGGGATCTTCCAGGAACCCAATCTCCTTACCATAAACACAGTAAAAATAACCAGGATTAACACTGCACTATGACAGGCCAATTATATTAACATTAAGTTCCACCATCGCAACAAAAGCCCAGGATTCATACATTGACTCTACAGTTATTGCATTACTTTACTTTTCACGTTTTTTTATGCCTAGGTCACAATGTCACAAAATGAATGAATAAATATAAAATTAATATAAGTAAAAGAAAATTATATAAAATAAGGGATTGCACTGTCTCTTTTTATTACACTTTAACATAATTGAACATCATTATTTCAGGTATATTTTATCCATAATATGTTAAACTTAGTAAATATGTAGGGACTGCAACAAAATGGCTATTTATGGCCTGTGCTTCTTGTGTGTGTGTGTGTGTGTGTATATATATATATATAACATTTTTATCTTTTTCACTTGTATTTTGCATCAATGGAGGTCTAAACTTTTATATATTAATGTACTTCTTGTACAATCTCCATATACACACACACACACACACATATATATATATATGAGTGTGTGTGTGTACATTTATGTTGTACAATATGTAAAAGTTTGGACTTCCACTGAATCACAATAGATGTTTATTTTCTAAGTGAAAACTAAATAACTTTTTTTCTTTATATATATATATATATAAAATCTGAAGATTTAACTGAAAATTGTTTGTCTTTAATATTCTATTATAGCATCCATCTTATATCCATTGATATCCATATCCCCAGATTGAAAATCAATGTTAGTAACACTGATGTCTTTTACAAACTTATTATAACATCTAAGCAAAACAGCAGAAATAAAAATACCATTTTGCACAGAAACCCTCCGCTCCAAGACATGATTTCAATAGAGGTCAGACGGCCTTCATTAATGATAGCTAATTCTTTAACAATCAAAAATGCACCAGTGCTCAATTATCTATTAATTCACCATCCGTGTCAAACATACAGTAAGCTCATCTCCGATGAATGACGCTTTGATTAAGACCTGTATTAAATATGCAACGGTCAATACAGTAATCTGCTCAGATCAGTGCTTCCTGATCAATTAGGGCAATGATTTAATTAATGGCGGCGTGCATCAAATTATATTAACAAGCCAGGCATATTAACAAGCCAAGGGTCTCCCAGGCTCAGCGACAGGGGGAGGAGGGGCAGACAGCAACTGGTGTTTTACAGGATTAGTATGACATTAAATCAACTCCAAACACTCCACATTTAATAACACAAAACAGATTGCGGGAATCATGGGATTATTCCAGCGGATTATAAATCCCACCTCCCACCAGCATGCGGATTAAGCCTGACTACTTTAATCTACAAAGTCAGTATACACTATATATTAAATATATACATTTTCAGCTGCATAGACAGGGGTTTTAGAAGCATCATAATGTTATTGGGAAGCATATTGCCTGGTCTGCGGGATATTAGTGAGACACAGATGCGGGGACCACTGTAAATGGAGAACAGGAGGCTAAAATTACAGAACTTTTAGCTTCTTGTCCAGAGCTGATTGTTTTTTTTGTTTTTTTAAAGGAACATCATCGGAGTGAAAAATAAATAAAAGTTCAAACATTTGTGATGTTTACTGGTCTTCATAAAAATCCTAGGTTTTCTGATTAAAATAATGATATGAATATAATATATTTAATATCCATTAAACAGTGGATACGGTCCTCCACATCTAACACATTTTGCACATTCTGATACATATTCACTGTTTATCTGCTGAATAAAATATTCCACATAGCACTTGAAAAGTACAGATAGAACTGTTAAAAATGTACACTATGTTATTGAATGCTCAGATTAAGCACAAAAGAAAATCACTTCAGTTTTCCACAGCATGTTAATGGGATTTTAGACATTAACCCTCGATAAAGAGCAACAATTTTATATCTCACCACTTCACTGACATCATCATAACCCCACACATATACATCATTATTCTTTCTCAAATGTAATATCCAAGAAATCCAAACTTCCAAATTTAAATAACTTGTAACTGTGAAAATATAATAAAAATGATTGTAACAAAAAAAGAAAAGACTTATTTTATAAATATTTTGTACATTATATACAAATTAATTTACAAAACCAAGACTGTAGGTGTGTGTAGCTTAAATTTAAAACATAATAATTATTTCATAGTTTATGACAAATATGTAACTGATGTGTAAATGAGTTCTCTGATTTATCTTATTTATTTAAAAACTGTACTTTCAAAACTTAACAAAGTGAATAATTAATAAAAAAAAGTGTAGATTATACAAATCCCCCCTTTAACTCCTTATTTGCCATGCCATGTTTTTATCGTTCTACCAGTAAGAATTATAATTGATAAAAGAAGCCACATTCAGTAACATTTTTTTTCAGTTTTTTGTCCTGATAGCTGTGTTTTGCAGAGTTTTAAACATTCAGTTCATTTCTGTCTAATACTGTATAATAATAAGTAATTGCCACTATTGTAGAATGAAAAATAAAATGAACGGATGTTTTTAGATCTAATTTGAGTCATTCTTTACATTATTTTAGAATTTCACTAGGTACAGACAAAGAGAAATTGTCTGGAAGGGCTTGGACAAGAATAGTTTTATATAAGATTACATTATACGTTAATGTTTTTGCCTCCTCATCTAAAGTCAATAAAGTCTTCCATTGGTTACTGAGTAATTCAAGACCAATACAATTTCTTAAGATCAACCTTATTTTCACTTTTACCTATAACCCTTCTTTATAAAGAAAGTTCCTACGCTGTATCTTGTCTCTATTCCTTTATAAAGTCCTACACATGGATAGCTTAGGAGACGTCCTGTGTGCTTGCAAATCTAATTTGAGGCACTTTACTTATTCAGAAAACAAAAACCCGTTAATAAGAGATTAACCTGAATGCCTGTGTTGGGATGTAAAAAGCACTTAGCGGCAGTTATTTCGGTGAAAAACTTGGCAGGGCCAGGTACTGAAACCCTGTATCGCCACAGCGAGAAAATGCGTGTAAATACCTTGTCGTAAATAGGAGGGTGGGGGGTGATGTTGTGGGTTGGGGGAGTCTTGGGGTCTTGGCTCCTGCTTTGAAACAAAGCCGTACGCAAACAGGAGGCCAAATGTAAAGCAGACTGGGGCAGTGAAACCGAGAAAAAACTCACCCCAACCATATTGGGTTCCAAATAAACTGGAAAAGGTAGAGAGAGACCTGTGTTTATTTGCCACTTGGACTGAACTCGTAATCCTACATATAAGTATCATATGATATTTAAAGGACTAGTTTTCTATGGAAGGGTGATCGCAAACAATTGCCAAGTCGACCTCACGTCACGGCACCAATGGAGGATGAATTGTTGATTATGGTAATACAGAACACAGATATATTAGATTAGTAGCATTAAAATATGACCCAGGAGCTAGTTAGTGGGCTAATCTATGGTCAAAAGCATCAATAACTATGGGAAACCTCAGCACATTTCCACATGTTTCTGTGAAAATAATAGTTTAAAACGAATGAAAGGATAGAATAAATACAATTAAAATACAGGAGATTTTGGCATTCTGATCAACCCATTTGGTATTTACATATTAAGGGATACCAGCACTGAACTCTGGGAATTTGGGATAAGTGCTCTTCAAGAGTTGTGCTGTGAAAATATGAGAGACCAATGTTTTATCTTATTAGAGAGATTTTGCAGAAAAGAATCAAAGATAACCAAATTCCTGTGCACACAGAGGGGGAAACTCAATGCCATATAAGTGAGAGAAAACCAGGATAATTGTCACATAAAGAATACTTAAAAACTTTCATCAAGCTCCACTCCACAAATGTTTCAGTTCGTCCTTCCACTGTGAGAAGTCAAACCAAACAACATGGGTCTGCCGTTATTGAGAAAAGGAAGGAAGAGATACTGCAAATCAAACAGAGAAGCTGCTGTTGTTTTCTGACCGTACCAAAGCCCAGACCTCACCCCAGAGCCCAGAGCCCAGATCCAGAAGCTTATTACACAGTCATCTTCTTAAACTGAACTTTGGAGGTGTGGATGAAAAAGAATGAATGATGACATAATACAATTTAAATATTTAACACACATACATATAGTCTTCTTATTTTTGGACTGTAGAAATATTTGGTTTAGCGTTTATGAAAATGGGGTCAAAATGCATTAAAATATGTAAAATATATTTTTTATACTCTACCATAATAACATCCCTGAACAATTCTGCTCATTATGACGTCAGTATCTGACACTAAAACAATGAGATGAGCCTGTGATACAGAGAGAATGATAAAACTGAGTGAAGGAGCTTGTGCTTCAAACGAGGACGAGAAGGTTTCAAAAAGAGGAGAATTTAGTGAATATTGCACCTATCTTTCAGTCCAAGGTACAATAATTACAGCAACAAGTACATCTATATGAGCATACTTTGTATCTGTGACTGCTAAGAGTAAGATAATTGATTTAGATGAAGTTGTTTAATATGTAAGTTTAAGATGTAAGTCTAAAAATCTAAACTGTTGTTCTACATTGTTTCACTCACAGTGTTTTATGAGCTGAATAAATCCAGTCGAGTTTCTTGTTACCGTTTAAGGCAATGAGGTTTTTTGAAGCTGAACCATGTTCTCAATGAATCTAACTGAACATCGGTACATCTTTGAGATGACAAGTGACTTTTCTTTAATTAGAATAGTTTGACACTTCATGTCCTATCTGTCTGTAATGTACAGTAATGTAAGACAAATACAATCACATCAAAGTTGTACTGCAACACCCAGTCAATAATGAAATATTCAAATCTTTCAGTTTATTTTACACTAATGTGTGCATCTTGAACTTGATTCATTGTCTATTATTTTATTGGAAATTAAAAAAAAAACACATTATTTTAGTTTTTTTGGTCACATCTTAGACATGTTATGAATAATACACTTTTAAATGGAAGTTAATTGTGAATTCACCAAGACTAACAACATACTGAGACCAACAGCTAACAATATGTAAACAAGAGACTAATTAAGTTGGATAAGGATTTGTCACACCACTCTTATAAGTATAAAAATATAATAAAATATCATATGATATTTGATGGGTACCACTCACACTGTCAATTACTGGTCAGTGTGTATTTGAATGTGTAAGATAAGCTGCTCAGCTTCAACGTAGCTCAGCTCGTGTCAGGGTCAAAGGTCTTTTAGACAGGCCCCACCTCTCCCTCTGTGTGTGTGTGTGTGTGTGTCTCGTCTTTCTACTCACATCAGGCAATTGGATTACTCTTTACTCTTTACCAGAGACTTCCCCCAGATTTAATATGCCACTGGAATTTGATATATGAGTTAATTTAGATGGAAAACTCATGACAAGAAGCTTGTGACATCCTACTACAAATCGAAGGATGAACTTAGAGAAATAGAGGGCCTTCTAAGTTAGACACAAATGTGTGTGTGTCTGTGTGTGTGTGTGTGTGTGCGTGTACATTTATGAGTGAGTAGTCCAGCAAAATGGCTGATGCACCTGAACACACAGTTTCCAGGGGACAGTTACACCATTTACACTGCAAATAACGGAGCAGTCAACTTTAGAAAATTGCCTTTAATTAACCTACAAAAAAAGTCCGTTAACAGACTTTCTGATATTATAACATCATTCTGAGGACATCGTCCACTCTGACAGAGCAGCATTGACCAGCAGCAGAGGGAATGTCTCACACCTGCGGTACTGTAACCACAAAGACGACTGCTGTATTTGTGATCGTGATAGAGGATGTGTTGATAGTTAGTGTGTGTGTGTGTGTGTGTGTGTGTGTGTGTGTGTGTGCTTGTGTTTTCCCATATATATTAGCCCCAAAAGCCCCATGGTCCCACTTCCAAAAATTATTATAAAAATGTAGGAAATGAGTAAGAGGAAAATAAATAAATGAACAGGAAAAAAATGGACATTGTTACAATATTCACAACAATAATAGGTTTGTGTGGGGATCGATATATAGAAATGTAAACAAATAAACAAACAAACAAAAAAAAAAACAAATAAAAAAAAATTAATGAAAATAATCACAATAAATAAAATAATAATTATAATACTAATAATAATAATCACCACAATCACTGCCACCATCACCATTATCAATGAAGTAAAAAGCAATGCTCTTTAAAAAGAAAGAAATCTGCATTTATATGTATATATATATATATATATATATATATATATATATATATATCTGTGTGTGTGTGTGTGTGTGTGTGTGTGTGTGTGTGTATGTGTCTATGTATGCCTGTCTGTCTCTTTCTCAGCATGTCTTTCTCACTCCCTCCCTCTCTCTTCTGTTTCACACATCACACACACACACACACACACACACACACACACTGCTCTGAATACAGAAACTCTGCTCTTACTTGAATGGCTGCTGCTGATGAATATGTTCGGACCTGATTCAGTTCCAGTTTATCCTTCAGCTGAGGAACTTCAGCAAATCAGACTTAAACTCCACTGTAGACAGCACCTGAGAGAGAGAGAGAGAGAGAGAAAGAGAAAGAGGAAGAGGGGGACCCTAGTCACATCACCACTCAACAAGCCCACCACAAACTTTCACCTCATCTCCTTCTAAACACCAGCAGGAAATCTCCACTTATTCCAACACACACTCGCCTCCAGTCCGGAAACACACTCCAACTCTTTACTCTTTTTTAAGGAGATAGTACAGTGTTTGGGTGTGTGTGTGTGTGTGTGTGTGTGTGAGAGAGAGACAGAGAGAGAGAGAGAAAAGACAGAGAGAGACAGTGAGGGAGAGACTAATGCTACAGAACACACACCATGTTTTCAGAGTTCCGTAAGTCTACACTATTAGATGCAGCAGCTCCACCTTCTGGTAGAGAGGGAGAGAGAGAGAGAGAGAGAGAGAGAGAGAGAGAGAGAGAGAGAGAGAGAGAGAGAGAGAGAGAGAGAGAGAGAGAGATGGGGTAAACAGAAAGATTGAAAAAGCAAAGGCAAGCAAAAGAGGGAGACAAATAAAGAGAGACAGATGAAAAGGAAAAGACAAGAAGAAGAAAGGGAGTGATAGAATGAGAAGGGAGAAAGCTTGAGTGAGTGAACAGTATGAGAAGAGAAGATAAAAAAGAGAGAAAAGACAATGAATAGACAGAAGAAAGAGAAGAAAGAAAGAAGAAGCCGAATGCAAGAAAATGAAAGAAAAAGAGAGTGACAGGAGAGGGAAGAAAAAGAAGTCAGACAGATGATGGAGTGAGGAGACTATTTGGCCAGTTAGACCTGAACGAAAGAGTATATAAACAGAGTGAAAGAGGAGAAAAACGGAAAGGTCTGGAGAGTGACTCAACTCAGTGACATTTCCCCTTACAGCTCTCTAAACTTACACAGTTACTGCTCTCTCTCTCTCTCTCTCTCTCTCTCTCTCTCTCTCTCTCTCTCTCTCTCTCTCTGTATTAGTGTTACAGTAGTGAGTACTATAACTGCAATACCAATATATAGTAGCTGTCTAAAATATATATCTCCAAAATAGCAGCTCTAAAAAAAAAGAAACTCCTCAAAACTCCTTAAATTTCAATGGAAGTCAATATATAACAATTTTATTCAAAATGATTTTGGAGCATTTCTATTGGTCCATTCATTATTTTTTTACACAATGTGAGCAGCTGCTGTGTTCAATGATGTAGCAAAGTAAAATTAACCAAAAAGTGGAACTTTTTAATTGTACAGCAACAATATGCTAACAGCATTACAATCACAAATATAAAACCATAACAATAGAAACAATTTAAATGATATATCATAGGGTTAATGCTTACATAACAATTATGTAATATTTACAAAGGCAAAATATATAATTAAACTGCAGGTGTACAATAAATCAGGTACCATTCATTAAAAGGCATATAAGTGCTTCAAAACTCTGTTTAATACATGGTTATTAATGACTTTGTAAACACCTTAAATGTCATTGATATTCATTTGTAACACAGAGATAAAAAGGGAAACCGTGACCTGTTTTATGTCTAATAATGAAAGTGTCAGAACTTACTGAAAATGTTAAGGTAAAGAATAAGTTGAGATATTAGAATGTGAATTTAATCATTTCGTATGTTCAACAGTGTATAAAAAGACATTCTATCTGTGGCTAATTTATTAAACTTGTTTATTAAGTAGTTAATTAAATATATTTATAACTAATAGTTAAAATATTTAAACATTAACAAATGTGTGCTGAAGCTGACAGCGTTAATGTCGACTAATGGAGAAGACAAAGTAAGGTATGTATCCAGAGATCTGGGTTCACTATTTGGCAAACAGCAGGTCACTGTTGCACTTTCTGTTCATGTGTTATAAATGATCATTAATCATTTTTATGAATGTATAGCCTATGAACTATTTAGAAACAAAACTGTACTGCATTATTATTATTATTATTATTATTATTATTATTATTATTATTATGTTAAAATATTTTCAACATAAATAATGATCAGTACTGCCATAAACATTCAATACACCTATACTAACATTTATACTAATACTGATTTTTTTAACAGTGCAATAGTGTAGCCTCTCTCTCTCTCTCTCTCTCTCTCTCTCTCTCTCTCTCTCTCACTCTTGCTCTCTCCCTCCCTCTCTCTCTCTCTCTCTCTCTCTCTCTCTCTCTCTCTCTCTCTCTCTCTCTAGTCCAGCTGTGGGCGAAGGACATAAACAGTCGTCCACCAGCCACACACCATTTCCTACGGAGGATCCCCTGCCCTGTAATAATGAGTTAATCAGCCTGATTGCCCATTCATCACTCTGTGTGTGTGTGTGTGTGTGTGTGTGTGTGTGTGTGTGTGTGTGTGTGTGTGTGTGTGTGTTTTACTTGGGAAATGAAATATTTGAGGGCTGTTCTCTCAAGCTGAGGGAGGACAGTGGAGTCGGTGCAGCTGAGTAAACAGAAAGGACTCCGGCCAGGTACACACTCTAGAGGAAGACAATTATAGGTCACATGGAAAACGAAGAAATATTAAAAATCTGAATGATTAATTCTTGAAAATACACCTCTAATGACGTTGCCATGGTGAGCTGGCAAATATAAGGTCTGGGACGAGACAAGGATAGGATTGTGTGTGGGTTAAAAATACATGGTTGCCGAGTCTACACTAATTGACTCTGTCATGTCTGAAAATGATGAATACAGGGTGAAAAATATGCAGGATGTAGAGACATAATAGTTTCATTTTTGCTTTACATAAGAAGACAGCATAAGTGTAAGTGTGTGTGTGTGTGTGTGTGTGTGTGTATGTGTGTGTGAGAGAGAGAGAGAGAGAGAGAGAGCAAGAGAGAGAGAGAGCATCTGAAATCTGTGGCTGTGGCTTTACTCAAAATCCTTATCTGAGAAGTGTAAGTATTTCTGAAGAATGAAAGGATGGAAAATCAATATCTGAGTCAAGAAATGTGAGAAATATGGGGGGCTTTTCTTTGTTTCTTGGGAATATTTCAGTGTCTATGGCTTCCTTTTGGCCTCGGTGGTGTTCTGTACAGATTACAGTTTTTTTGTGATCCAATCCTAAGTGTAATTTTCAACTAAGATTCATCTATTCATTCATTCTTACCATTCTTTCCGAGGCCCTGCTTGAGGTTTGTGAAAAGAGATTAAGCTGAAAAGCTTCAGATTGATTTTTCGTATCACTTCTGAAAACATAACTTTACTCACGACTGTCCATTGGTGAGTTTCATCCAGAAGGGTGGTGATGGGAAAACAAGACCAATGATTACACACAGTAAGAGGCAGACGATGTGTATCTTACGTGTCATAACCCCTTATCATAAGTCAGTTATGACCTTGTGATAAGACGGAATGGAATGTGTAGACTCTGCATATTCAGCAAACCATTTTCAGTGTTGTATTATCACTAAGGTATACTTTATAAGTTTAGAAAATATCCATAAACACTGAATTTGGAAATTATTTTTGTTGACACACAATACACGCTTTTTTACCTCGTTCTATAATGTTACCATTTCTGAATTATGAAGTTGTGTTTATGTTTTTGAAGGTATTTCTTTAAGAACTGCAGTTATATGTTTAATACCCAACATTCAGCCGTCAGCCTTCTGTGATGGTTTGAATTTCAGCTGAGAACAAAAGTTAACAGAACAAATAAAACAAACTCAGAAATAGACCCTTGTACATTATCATCCAATTAGCCGACTGCAAAAAGGCGTCACCATAAGCTTCCTGATACATTTACTTATGTTTAAAAGAACACACACAAATGTTACACCATAAACCCTGGGGGAATAAAAACACTTTTCAGACTCCCACCTTTTATAACTCACCTCCATAATATTAATGAGAAAATGTTGTTGTTCTCAGCCATATGTTGACGCAATCACACCTTTGCTAAATATATTAGAGGCATTTATGCCCATTAAAAAGGCGAGAGGCAGTCATGAGGGAGGGAGGTGTTGTCAGCGGACTTTTACTTATTATGAATCATGTTACCTGGTCTACACACAGACACACACACACACACAAACACACCTGCTCATGCCTTTCCAGAAGGTGGAAAGAGGAATGCACCTGTTTCCTGAGACAAAGACAGCAAAGAGAGAGGTTTTAAATTAATGCAGAAAATGTTTTTAGCCTTTGTCTGTTTTATATGAGAATAATGTGCTTATTAAATTGTTATTACCTTGGTATATTTGTGATATATAAATATATATTTTGTCAGTACTAGATTTACTATGGTGAAGATAAGCCATGAAAGGATGTCATCAATTGTACTGTTCAAAGGACTGATCCAGCCCCCAGCTATACCCCCAGTTCTGTGTGGGTCCAAGCCAATGAAAAACAGAAAGTGGGGCCAACAAGGTATGCAGAGCAACAATCTCTCAAACTGTAGATCTTCAAAGTGCACATATATGGTCAGCAATGCTAATAAAATGCTGGTACAGTGAGTGTAGGCTGACTGGTTCCTGTATTGTTAATTTTATTGTGATGTTTATTATCATTGATATATCTCCATTTGAAACAAAGCATGGAACAGTATTCCTTTGAGTGTCAATGTAAACAGATTCAAAGCTCCAGCGAGTGAGGTTTTTTTTGCGCATACATTTGCACTTAAGAGCATGAAGAAAAAAGAAAAAAAAAATCAAGAAAGATTGACCCTTTCCCATCTCGTCCTGCTTTCTGCTTACTACAAGCTGCTGCAGCATGGATTGGTTGACTTTAATCATCGCCTATTGAAGCCTCTCTCTCTCTCTGGAGCTTTCCCCAAAGCCCCCAAGTCAGCATTAACACTCAACATATTGTTTCAATAAGTGTGAACTGATTGATATCAGTTGGAAAAGGAGCTGTGGACATGGCTGGGATCTGCTGGATGGCTGGTTCGTTAGAGAGAGCAGATGGAAGGATAGAAGAGGAAGGATCGATGTGGACAGAGGAGGTCAGAGAGGTCTATTCCTTCTGGACAAGAGCAGAGTCCATGGATAAAAAGCAAGGAAATATAAACTTTCTGTTCAACTCTGAGCTGATTTTGAGGCTGTCTTGTGGTAGGATTTGGGTCCCATGCTTACGATGTTCTCTAGGTTCTTAATTGGGCTTCAGCTCTGATGTTCAATTCCAGGTAATGCCATGAATTGACAAAGAATATTTACAAGGAGGTTCCTTAATTATTAGAAAGGTTCATAGTGCTTCTTAAACTACACTTTGCGGCCAGGCTTACCATTTAATTAGAGAATCCACATGTTGTGCAAGGGGTGGGACAAAGGAGTAGTGACACAAAAGCCCAAGCTCACCATACTCAATGCCAAGCAATAGCCAGAGAAGCACAAAGCCTGCCAGCACAGTGGAACTGTGGTCTCTGGACTAGTGGAATCCACTACAGTCAATGCACTGGAGTTGGAGTGGTATTTGTGATCCAAAATCAGCCCACATCTGATCTCACTAATGTTCTCATGGCTGGCTGCCATCAAATCCTCACAGGAAATATTCCAAAATGTAGTGTAAAACATTCCCAGACGAGTGCAGGATGTTCCCACAGGAACCGGGAACAGACGCTTTGTTAACACCTTTAGCTTCTGTAGAATAATTTTAGATCAGAAGATCCACTGCTGGCTTTAGCTTTCCAAGCACAAGTGTAGACTGCTGTAACCCATCGTTCTGACAACACCAGCAGCTTCTGGAAATTCTTTGGAATATATTTCCATTCCACAGTATCAGGGTCGAGCCAGATCCACATCCTTTCAGATCCAGACTTGCATTGCTTTCCCACAGAGGAAGAATGGATAGAAACAGTTGTGGATTTTGTATGTGGAGGTAACTTTAAAATGGAGGCTGTTCTCTAAATAAAAACGGGGAAAGTTTTAAAGAACACCTATATGTTGAAAACCCATTTTTACCACTTGAGCACCAACTCACGAACTGTGACTAAGGACCACCCGGCCAGTTTTTCCGTACGAGACACAAGTCAGGAAATATAAGATTAAATGAGCCGTTCTGATTTTTCAGGAAAAAAATAAAACATAAAAAAAAGCTGAGCCAAACTTGCAAACACAGAGCCATGGGGAATAAGAACCAGCAAAAACTACAAAAACAAGAGCACACACATAAGAAAACCAGCTAAAACTGCAAAAATAAATAAATAAATAAATAAATAAATAAATAAAAACAATGCGAGTGGAGAAGGAAGAGAACATACCTAAGCTTCTGCACCTTGTTTATTGTTGCTCCACATATGTGAGCTGTGTTTGGAACAGGCCCTGTAATCACATCTGCACTCTGAACAAGGCTGTGTGTGTGTGTGTGTGTGTGGAGGGGGGGTAGTTACAGTGCTCCTGTGGTGTTTAATCCTTCTGGTATTTTGGCAAAAGCATTTCACACATTTTTTTAGTCCTAATGAAACTGTGTTAACTTGTGGTAAAGGGTTAGAATATGTCACTATTAAGGTGTATAAGGTGTATTTATCTGAGGTGAGGGTGTTGTAGATCTACCAGGTCTTGCGCGGTTGTTAAGGTTTCCAACTTTTCCGTAACTTAATGATTTTGTAATCTCCAGTTTTGAAAACTCATGTTTTTTCCACACTTACTTTCCCTCCCTTTCCTGTTTGTTCTCTTTCCCTCCTCACATTAATATGCTGATCTCATTACGGCCTACATTACCAGATTAACGGGAACAGAAGGAAAGCAGCTGAGGCTCTTTTTTTCCATCTCTGAGCACTCCTTTCTTCTTTCTTCTTTCCTTCTGTTGGCTTCTTTGTATTTATATCTGGGGATCACAATTATTTCTATCAGTGTTTCTCTCTCTCTGTGTTACTACTCACTGTTTGCTTGCCCTTTCTTTTTCTCTCTGCACTGTGTATGTGTGTGTGTGTGTGTGTGTGTGTGTGTGTTTGTGTGTGTTTCTGCAGGAATCTCTAAGGAGCGTTTGAATCCATATTAATTTCCTCTCTGGCTGTTATGCCCCCGTGTATGAACTGCAGCGCTTCACTTTTAATCTGTCAGTAATTTAGTAATGTGTAAACTAATTATGCCCCGCATATTAATGTAATTGGCGCAGAGAGCTGTAAAGTATAAAAAAATCAATGCCTTCGCAGAGAACGCATTAAATTGAATTGAGTTATTATAACCACGTGTCAAAGTCTCATTATGTTATGAAGGTAAAAAGTAGATGTCAGCCACAGGTCAATATGGAGCCCCCCGCTGGCTCCATAAAAATCCATGAGGCCTCACTCAATAATTCTCCACACACACACACACAGACACACACACACACACACACACACACACACATACACACACACACACACGGAAGATCATAACACACTCTCAGGAGCATAGTGGGTATTGATATTGTTTCACATAAAAAGTGATTCTGAAGTCTGATCTGCCGTTTAGGATTAGCGAGCTCATGACATCAGTAAAATTATTCAGACTCAAACCACACACACACACACACACACACACACACACACACACACACACACACACTTTTGGCACGAAACATTATCCGCAACATGATCAATAAGGACCAACAGCCAATCAGAGGAGTCGAGATGCTAAACAGAGAGAGAGTAGAGAAACAGCTGGTTTTCCACATAGGGAATAAAGTAGAGAGAGAGAGAGATCTGTAAGAATCAGGCAGGTGAACTGCAGAACCACACAAATTATGTTTGACAAGAAAAATACACATTCCTCCTAAGGCAATGACATTTTACTACAACTTCTGTATTTTTACAGAGTCTAGCACCAAGAACTGGATTAGTCCTGTACAGTATTCTGAACATTTCAGACATAACTTCATTCAAAGAAAGCTAGTTAAACTAGCTGTAATTTCCATTAGGGTCAGAGAAGTAGTGTTGTGTTGAGGTATTTCTGTTCTACACATAATGTATTGCAACAAACAAACTAACTCTCAATGTCCAGATTCTACACACTCACACTGAGGGCACAGTTGTGTTTGTCATCACTGAAATTTGACAGGATCTCACTGTTGTGTGTACAACCCTGTTTATATATTACATGTTATATAAATGCAAAAATTTGCTTAATTAATATGTAAATACAATATTAATTAATTATAATTAAATCACAATAATAACAAACTGCACTAATTGTATTCTAAGAATAATTACAGAAAACTTGGGAAAACCTGAGGAAATCCTGAGGAAATCCTGCTGCTTCTAAAATTTTAGATTTCTTCTAAAGGTTTAGAATTAGGGCTAGAGTCTTGATTTAGTTTGTGAACTTTCCATGAATTGTGAACTGTACTTTGCACACACTGTACCTTTTCTAAGAATTATATCCTTTAACCAAATATGTACAAATTGATTTAAAAATAACCCTTTGGCCTCAAAGCCAATGCAACAAGCATTTTGTCTAATATTTACAGTGTTAGCCCTGGAGCTAAAGGGAGCCTCAGCCGTTATTAAGCAGTGATAGAAAATATGGGAGCACTTATGCTTGCTGATACATGCCTCTCTTCACACTGTAAACACAGTGAGACTATTCTAGCAAAAAATTTAGATGAGTTTAAGAGGTCATCACCAAATTCTAGGACTAGTTAGTAGCTGGAGGACAGTGGGATTCAGAGATGCAGTTTGCACTATTCTAATTAAACACACTGCAATTTCAAGGGTTCTATACAGAATTAGATGTGTTTCTTCTCTGAGCTCGCTCTAAACCCCCTTTCTGGCACCTTTACACTTCAGGGCATCATTGAAGTATTTCTTCTCTTTGAATTCTTTCTACAGATGGAATGCAGCAGTGCCTCTTCCAGCTCTGTTTCTCCGAGGCTCCCAGTGCTGCTCTCTGTTAATCTGTAATCAGCCGTGATCAGATGAGTGTGTGGCGTGGGGTGTAAGTACAGTACTTACGGCCTGCTTCCGTCCCAGCTGGCGGCTAGCTGTCAACCCAAGATGTATGAGCGGGGATTGGGAACGGACATAATTTCATGCCAAAAATGGAAACTGTTATTGTTATTTGATTGTCGGAAAACCTTCTCTGGGGCAGGCGTTTAGCGCTCGTCCGCCAATTAAGGGGCTTCCATTTAGGCCCACGGTTATTTATATGTGCAGCAAAACGATGTTTTGAAATCTGTCTCCTTTTTTAAACACCATAAACAAAGGTTATCAATCATAAAGCTTGACAGTCGTAATGGTTCCCAGAGCCTCCACAGTCAGTACAGTAAGAGCAGATGAATGCTTAGGGCTGGTGCTGTCTTTAAAGAAAGAAAGAAAAAAAAAACAGATGCGGTATGCTACAAGGCGAAAACTAATAAAATGATTCTAAAATTATTTCTTGCTCTAACTGAGTAATAGCAGTTTACAGAGCATTGATATAGAGAGTAATTGAAAGCATATTATTTAGATGTGATGCTTGTTAGGAATGTTGGAAGTGGTGTTTGAGAATTTCTCATATTTTTTAAAAAGTGAAAAATTTTCAGCCTGTTCTTATTGTGAACTTCACTTTTGATCAGTATTTGTACAAAGTAGTGGACGATATTAGCACCAATCAATATCACGATTAATTTTACATTTCACCATGATTATGATTATCCATCCATCCATTCATTATCTGTAACCACTTATACATTTCAGGGTCGTGGTGGGTCCAGAGCCTACCTGGAATCATTAGGCGCAAAGCGGGAATACACCCTGGAGGGGGCGCCAGTCCTTCACAGAGCAAAACACACACACACATTCACTCACACACTCACACCTATGGACACTTTTGAGTAGCTAATCCACTTACCAACATATGTTTTTTGGATTATGGAAGGAACCTGGGGCATCCGAAGGAAACCAATGTGGACACAGGAAGAACACACCAAAGTCTTCACAGGACTGGGAGTGGGGCTTCAACCCACAACCCTAGGACCCTAGAGCTGTGTGATAGCGACACTAACTGTTGTGCCACCATGCCACCCCATTTATTGAACATTAATTCATTCATTCGTTGTATGTATGTCTGTAACTGCTTGTCCAGGTTAGGGTCGTGGTGGGTCCGGAGCCTGCCTGGAATCACTGGGCACAATGTGGGAACAGTTCAGTAAAATTACATTAAATATATTTCAATTAGTCCTGTGAAGGACTGGCGCCCCCTCCAGGGTGTATTCCCGCCTTGCGCCCAATGAATCCAGGTAGGCTCTGGACCCACCGCGACCCTGAACTGGATAAGCGGTTACAGATAATGAATGAATTAATATTTCAATTAATATGTCACATAATTAAACATAACCGTGTAAAACAAAGATTAATAGCTAATATTTTATCTATTTTTGGATTTTCTTTCACCGCCAGAGTGGTGTATTTATAACTAAAATGTCGTATGGATTCGCAAAACAACACCACCAGTGATGAAGAGCTTCCCCAGTGATCATTAAATATCTACAAAACATAATTGGTTATTGTTTTTACAAATATCTGTGGTGCTCCTTTTGGTTGCATATGAAATTGTGTTGTAATTGCAAACAATTCTTTGGCAAACTTAATGTCACTCTCTGAACAAAACCTCTTTTCTCTAAAAAGGCAACTTTACAGGAGGAGGAGAAGATATTCTTCGTTCTTAAAGGATATAAATGCTGCAGCACTTTATTCCAAGTCGTTTTAGACTGTTTCTATTGATCAGTTCATAATGAAACTTGAGCTTGGTGTAAAGGCCTGCTTATTTTTATTATGTCACATTATGACAAACAGCAAAAAACTGAGGGATTTAAATGTGTCCTATTAGTAATGTTCTGGAACTTTGCATAGGATTCAACCCTTGCAGGTGAAGACATTCAACAATATGGCTATTTTTCTCCTCCAGACAGTCAGTCAGTCAGACTGTCTCTGCCGCTGCTGAAGCTCATCTGGCCAGGAGTCGATGGAGAGTTGTGTTGCACTCTGGAGGTGGCAGGCAGAGACTGGAGTCTATAGCAGACGAGCAAGCTCCACTTTATCTGCTCATTAAAGCCTGCGGATATGGATTTAAGCCTGCAGTGGGAACACAGGCTCGAATGCCTGCAAAGGCAGGGCCTAAATTCTACGAGCACACACACACAACCGCATGCACACACACAAACCCACTGTGTTAGCTTGCTGTGTTTTGCCTATATCTCTTTTACCTCATCTCTTCATTATCGGCTCATTCCCACCTGCTTTTTAGCGATCGTTTTTGTGCCCTCTCATCCTCGTTCTCTCTGCTTCTCTTTCTCTTTTCTTCTTCTTAAGGGTCCCCTTTGTTCCTGTGTTTATGAGGCAGGGCTGCCAAACACACCACTAATGTGACTTTTCATTAATTATGGATGCAATTTTTTGCCCCCGTCCAACCCTCGTTTATTCAACAGGAGACAGGGCGACAGGAGAGAGAGAGAGAGAGAGAGAGAGAGAGAGAGAGAGAGAGAGAGAGAGAGAGAGAGAGAGAGAGAGTCACCTTTTACAGATTCATACCTCAGCCTGCATTATTCAGTCAAGCGTGACATTTTGTAAATACGCAAAGTCCATCTGCTTTGACAAATCATTTCTAATGAATGTGCCTCACCTGGGAAGAGGGCAGCCACAGCCTTGTCCTCGTCCTGCCAGAACAAAAATGATCGCATGAATTCATACAAGCTCTGTTGACTGGAGTGTCTGGCTGGACTGGAAGTGGAACAGCTGCCATAGTCCAGTACAGGGTCTAACTGATATATCAGAGGACCTCGAATAGCAGCTGATATCACTTAAATATACCAGACAATTGGGTCTATACCCTTGTTACTATCAGCCACTGTTACTGTGAGTGTTGGGGAGTGATGGAACGCATGTAAAGCATTACATATTTATAATACAAAAAAATAAATAACTGCAATGAATGCATTCTAAGCAATGTTCTAACCAGAGTCACTTTGTTCCACCTTAAAGTGTGTAGCAGTTTACATTCTGGCTCTCCGATCCACCTTAAACTGTGCTTCAATTATAACTGAGCGTTTTTCCCTTAATCTTAAATGATGAAGAATTTCTGAGCCATTCCACAATTTTAAATAAACACCACACTCCTCACAGACAGTCACCCGGAGGAAACCCACGCGGACACAGGGAGAACACACCACACTCCTCACAGACAGTCACCCGGAGGAAACCCACACAGACACAGGGAGAACACACCACACTCCTCACAGACAGTCACCCGGAGGAAACCCACGCGGACACAGGGAGAACACAGCACACTCCTCACAGACAGTCACCCGGAGGAAACCCACGCGGACACAGGGAGAACACACCACACTCCTCACAGACAGTCACCCGGAGGAACTAGTCACCCATTCAGCTACTTACTGCAGCTGAAGAACACAACAGAATGTGCTTCATAATTAAAGCATTTTTAAAATGTAATATGATATTGAAGTGTTTTAAAATATTTACTTACAGTGAGTAATGTAACAGGAAACAACATATTTACTGGCATGTATTTTGTATTCTTTAGTGGAATACATTTTCAAAAGTAACCCTCCCGATACTGTTAATGAATAAGACAGTTGACTTCGCCACTGCTCCATATCATATTACCCCATCTATCTGTGTCACCAAATTAACCCAGCTATGTTTGGGCAAGTCAGGAAGACGTAATGACCTCTGTGCCCATCTCTCTCTCTGTCTCTGATTCTCATTTAACAAATTTGGCAGTCTGGGGCTGAGTAGTTTGGGTTAGCCGGGGAAAGCTTTGAAGTGCCGAGGTCATCAAAAGGCCGACAGTGTGTGGAGTCTGCAGTGAATTCTCCACTCATCTCCACATCCGTATGAGGAGCAGATAAAAAGAGCACCGTAACGGATTGACAGATGAATGAAAGAGGTCTATACATAACCGTACAGTGTTTATAAGATGTTACTCTGTTAATTATATTAATTTAAATTTAGATTCATCTGTAATCCTGCAGAGTGAATATTCACAGAACGGCCCTGGAGACCTTTCTAATACCTACACTTACTGGACAAATTTATGTAGACACCCCCTCTAATTTGTGAATTCAGGTGGACCCACTCTAAACTAAGATGTTCAGGTTTACACAAAGAGCTTGTGTAATCCTCACAGACAAATGAACACTGTGGAGAAGTTGCTCATCAACCTTAGGTCACCGTGCTCATTGCCAAGTGGCAAGGGACATATAAATCTAATGTTATTCAGACACTGAATCCCTCTCTCTCACTTCACATCCCCCCACCACACACACACACACACACACACACACACACACACACAGAGACTCTCACCACTTTAAGCAGGAAGTGACAAGAAATCAACAAGAGAGTGATTCAAATGATTCATTGAGGCTACATAATTATTCCCTCTGATCGCTTTTACATCCATTTTTGACACTTCCCTTTATGCTTACAAACACACACACATACACACACACACTTGGCACTTCCCCTCACAGCTCCACAGTGGTCCTCATTTAGTGTACAGTGTTAACAGGATTCTGGCTCTTACAGCAGCACTAAACCTGCATCCTACAGAGAATACACCAGCATGATTTTATTCAATTCAACACACACACACACACACACACACACACACACACACACACACACAAGCCCACCACATGTATACAATGAAAACAGCTTTAAAAAAATGTAATAATACAAAGCCCTAATACATAGAATACATACAATCTTATTAACCATGTAATTATGTAAAGATCTCCTCATCTGTTGATTGTTCCACTCTGCACCAGTACCACTTTGATCTTCTGGGAGGCCTTTACTCTATACAGAAACATTGCTGCGGGGATTTGATTGCAGTCAGCCACACAAACTTCAATCAGATCATGATGCTAGTTGGATCACAAAAGCCGCACCAACTCAGCCCAAAGGCATTTAATAGAGTTCCTTTACTCCAGAGAACACAGTTCCTCAGCCAGTGCTGGGAGGATGTATACCTCTCTAGGTAATGCTTGGCTTAGGCGTGTTGACCTTAAGCCTGTTCTATGGGCAGTGAATTCTCTGGAGATAATACCAGCTGTGTAGATAAACCTTAAAGGAGCACAGGTCATTCATTTGTGAAGGGGTCTGCAAACATCTGCACGTACATTTGTAACTCTTTAAATACAGAATCACACACTCTGCAGGTAAGTTATTCTTCACTAAATGCACAGTGTAAACGTACCTTTAGACATAAAACAATGTGTTCCAGTTGTGTTCCCCAAGGTTACATTACATTCTCTTCACTATAAAGATGGGGGAGTTTATGATGTAAACTTAAAATAATGATTAAAAGAAATAAATATGTAAAAACAACAAAAGTCCCAGGGATTTTTTTTCTTTTTACTTTTTTTTTCCTGAGAGGGTACTAATAACAAAAGTTTCTTATATGTTCTTTTTAATGCAGAGGATAAAATCATGGCCTAATATAAAGCATAACGTGTGCTGATACTAAGAAAGACATGAAAACTGATTGACAGAATTCAGCAGAGACAGTGGGCTGAACAAGACTTTCCTCAGAAGCCCAAGAGCAGCTCATTTTACCAGCTTCTGTACACAGAGAGAGAGAGTGGAGCCATGGCCATTGATCCAGGCTGAGCAAGAGAGACACTCACACGAGAGAGAGAGAGAGAGAGAGAGAGACAGAGAGAGAGAGAGAGAGAGAGAGAGAGCATTACCACTGGAGCTCTACAACTGTACCGCTATTGATTAATGGAGTAGAAGCTGTTAATATTATTTATAGAGGAGGGCTTCACTGCTCTCTGCCTCCACCACAGCCCCCATAATAAGCCATAATTGATGGCTCGGGAGATGTCACCTCACTCCTCACACACACACACTGACCCCAGGAGCAGCAGGAAGTAGACGGATGGCCCAAGCCGCTGTTATGATTGATATTATCAAATTACATAAGCGTCCAACACTGGCCTGGGCCGCCGGGCTCAAGTGGGGGGCATTGATTTTTGATTAGGACGCCACTCAGCACATCATATGGGGGCCATGAGACCACCAGCCCTAGAACAAGAGCCTAGTGCCTTCTTTCTTTCTTTCAGCACATCAGTGAGATTTTGGACCGCTGTGCCTTTTTATATGTGAATGACTTTCTATGGGAATGCCACTTCAGTGTTGAGAATGGCTCACAAATAATGGTTGTGGTGGTCCTTTGAGGTCCTGACCATTGAGGAATATGCAGAGCCACAGATAGACTACAGTTTGTTATTGTAGATATACAGTGTACACCTGTGGTCAGTGATTTAAAAGTACAGTGAGTTTAGTGACAAGGAGGTAGTTTTATTGTCTTGGCTGTTCAGTTGTTTGTTTGTTTTGTTATTTTTTCATATTATTATATATGAATATATTATTAATAATATTAACATGATTTCAGGTAGGTGGCACTGTGGCGCAGCAGGTAGTGTCGCAGTCACACAGCTCCAGGGACCTGGAGGTTATGGGTTCGATTCCCGCTCCGGGTGACTGTCTGTGAGGGGTTTGGTGTGTTCTCCCTCTATTCATGTGGGTTTCCTCTGGGTGCTCCGTTTTCCTCCCACAGTCCAAAACACACATTGTTAGGTGGATTGGCGACTCAGAAGTGTCCATAGGTGTGAGTGTGTGTGTCGCCCTGTGAAGGACTGGTGCCCCCTCCAGGGTGTATTCCCGCCTCGCACCCAATGATTCCAGGTAGGCCGGCCGAAACCCTGAACTGGATAAGCAGTTACAGATAATGAATTAATGAATATTATTATTTTTATTGGCCTGTATGCTTGGTAGCTTAGTCCTTATATTTCTGCTAAGAGAAAAATGCTGATTATGGGATGTGGAAGGCATCTGTGTGAGAGGGTCATTGGGAGAGATGACAATTTCAGCCCATGCTTCTAATTCATGTGACACAGCTCCTGGGCCCTGGGCCCTGGGGTTGTGGGCTCAGTCCATGCCTCAAGTCACTGTATGTGAGGAGTTTGGTGTGTTCTCCCCATGTCTGTATAGGTTCTTTCGGGTGCTCCAATTTCCTCATACAATCTAATTATACCTTAGTAAGACTGGGTGAGCAAGTGATGCCCTGTGATGGACTGGATTCCTTTCCACTTTCTGATCCCAAGCCAACCTATACCTTTAAGCCACTGCTGCCCCAATAATGCAAATAACACAACCTGCAAGGGTTAATGACATTAAAAAAAACACCACACATCCTCTTTGGTCATCCCTTTTGCTTACACAAATGCTTTGAATCATAAGCAGAGCAAACCAAACATCAGAAAAACATGTTTACATGTGGTAAACATCAGTGAAGCGTCCTTGTGGTATAATCTCATCTCCTACACAGTGACCTTCCATAAGAATGCAAGAAAATGAACTATAATTTAGGGATAAAGAAGACAGAAATAAGCAGGTGCAGCTTTAAATGACCAGCAATAATGGAAGTTCAGTAGCCAACCGGCTTGCCTACGCTGGACATTGACATTATACAGTCTGGACAAGAGCAAACGCCACACAGTCTCATCATCAGCTTATTAATTCTGTTTGTGACTTTTGTATGTTATGAATATGTAGGATTCATAGTTATTTTCTGATCACTAAGTGAGCTCGCATCCACTGGTGACACTGTTTCACTAAATCCAGAAACATTTTCTGCAAAATAATCATATAGTCTCACAGTGTCCTACTCCTTACATAGTGCACTTCACAGGTTACTACTACAACAGACAGTGCACTAAATATTGGACAGAGCCACATGAAGCTTATATCAAATATTAATGGTTTTATTATCTGACATACAATCCACAATTTTGATGCAGAAACCATTATTGTATTAACACAATTGTGCAATACAAAGTATGGAAGAAGATTTTTGACTTTCAGCCTTTGAAAAAAATGACATAAAATGTTACAGCTGCAGCTGTGTATGGCATGCATTGCCATAGCAACAGTTCAGGAAGTCCTGTTTGTAAGAATCGATGTGGTATGTTGACATTGCAAGTCCTGCCCAATACACACTGGATTAGTACATAGGCAATACAGTATAGTATTAGTGCGTATAGTACACAATTGGGACGCAGCCTTCGAGTTAGGGTTATGGATGGGGTCTTTTTTTTTTTGTTAGCTTGATTTTTGGTAGGTTTAGAGGAAGGTCTATGGCTGATTTTAATATGCTGGGTAGCCATCATAAATTGACATGGACAAACAGGAATGTTGACTTATATTTGGCACACATTGTGTACATTTGCTTCAATTAAATATCTAAAAATTCACAATGAGAAGAAGCTGTTTTAGTGGCCTTTAAAAAAAAAATTAAATTAAATAAATCAGCTTTTCATGTCTCAATGAATGATGCTACTTTTGCCAAAGTCAGGTCATAAATCAAAGTTTGGCAGATGTCAGGAGAATGCTTCCTACTGTAATGCATAAGAAATGTTTATTGGTGGAGGAAGGGTGGCTGTATGTCAGTACTGTATTCTGTATAATCCACTCAGTCTCTTGTTTTACAAATGATCCTTCTCAAATACTAAATCTCAAAATGAAAGAAAAATAAAGACAGTGATCCACATTCCATTTATCACTGGATATAATTTTTTCTTTTCCCCCTTGATCTTCAAGATGACCAGACAACAGCTGGACAAATCTGTATGAGGACCACCGTGACAGGCAGTGGCCATTAATGTATCATTTCCTTTTTCTTTTATCTGAATGAAAAAGTGACCCCTCTACTTGACCCCTGTTATCATAACATCCTCTGTCTGAAAATAGAGGCTCTTCTGTATGGAATAACAGCTATCAAAATGCCCCGGGACGTCCTCATCAATCCAGTGATTGGAAATGATCTCACAGTGAAAAACGAATAGGGAATTAACCCCAAAGTCAGTCAATCTCTCTCTATCTCTCACTCACTCACACACATACACACACTCACTCCACTGATACACTTGCATATTTATATACTTTTGTTTGCTTAAACAATGAAACTAATCATTCATAACGCACAAACCTACATCAGAATTCTCTTATTCCTGAACACTGTTGATATAACTGTGATTTTCTATGTAGTTTATGTGAATGTCCTGTAAATGGGCTCTAAAAATACAAATACCAATAATTCTCTAGTCCTTCATCAGTAATCGTTGGTGGACAATAACCAGGATTGAAAATGAGGGGTTCAAAATCACTGCTATATCTGATCCACTCCTACCAGCACCTCATACACTAACACACCACCACCACATCATTGTCACTGCAGGGCTGAGAATGATCCACTACCCAAATCATACAGGATCTGTGATGGTCCAGAGGGGGCCCTGACCACTGAAGAGCCCAGATGGACTCTCATTGTAGAACTACATATGATCAGTGGAGCTGATTACATAGACAACGAATGTAGAACATTCCACTGCATTAAATGTATTCATCAGTTGTTGTTTTTTTATATTCATGTCTTTTCTTGTTAAATATTATTTGAAATATATTAAATATATAATTTTCCAGCTGCTGTTTATGTTGTGTATCTCTTCTTTAAAAATTGAAGAAATCTCTGTAGGTTTCTGTAGTGTTGTCACTGTCAAGTAAATATAAACCTTAACAAAGATACAGCTGTTGCATTTCTGAATACATTCTAGTCTCCTCCAACCAATACACACACACATACACACACACCTATACCACACCAATTACTGCAGACAGATGGGCCACATCCAAAACCAGTGAAAACATGTCCTTCCTGTGTGTGGGACATCATGCTGCTTCTGCGGGATGAGAAGAGGGTGAGTATGAAAAACATTTCAGCTCTCCCCAAAGGCATCACACACCAACAGCATGTGTGTGTATGTAACCGTCTGTGTTGGTACGTGTGTTTTTTCGATTTCAGATGTATAGCACATTGTGGAGACCACAAGCAAACAACACTCTCCTATTGTGGGGACTTGTCTTCCTCAGGGAGATAAAAGTGATGTCCTTTAATGCAAACCATTACATGTTTAATGTGAAGATGTGTTAAGGTTAGGCTAAGGTTAAGGTTAGTATTAGGATGGTAGTCACCAATAAATGAATGGAAATCCATATAAGGTCCCCTGAAAGTGGGAAAGACAGTGTATGTGTGTGTGTGTATGCAAAAGTTTATTTTGTGTGTGTGTGAACATGTATATGTGTGTGTGTGTGTGTGAAAATGACATACAGCTGGTGATTTATGCCTCCTCATGACTTTTCTGACACCTCAGCTACTAATGGCTCCTTATTTTTAGACACGGCTAATTATCATTTCATTTCTGAATTGCTACTGCGGTTTCTCCTCCTTCATTTGCGCCTGATGCTTTCACTGCTTTATAGGGCAGCGTCTGAAAACATTAAAATAAAAAAAAAATCCTTTAAGTAAGAACTGTTAAAACAAATAATAAAATGTCAGAGAAGCCAGCGGTGGAAAGAGAAACTGTTCTGTGTTCCACTGTGCCTAGTTTTTGGGGTCTTTTTTTCTTTTTTTTTTTTTTGTATTTTTTCTTCTGCAGCTCGTAACATTAATTGAATGCAAATAGGAACAGGCTCAGCCAGGCTCTGACCCTTGGTTGACCACCTGAGGAGAGACAAGGGCCGAGTCATGCACGACCTCACACATCTCACACACAGTCATTTCGGCAACAAGAGCACTTATTCATAACCGTCATATTTCCAGCATTCCGCCAAGGTAGGGTCACGCAGAAACAAAACACAGCCGTGGAAAAGGAGCCATTGAAGGAATGCTGGTGTTAGGGCCAAGGTTTTAGAGCCAGTGAAATATGACAGATGATTCATTACATGATTACAGTCAAAACATCACACCTCCAAATTCAATTAAGGTGTTATTGACCCAGCGAGGGCCAGAACACCTCCAATAAAAAGCCCCACTGCCATGTTCATTAATACACAGGATATTACTGTTTATTTTCCTAATATTTTTATAAGATATACATTTTTTTTGGCATTTCTATTTAAACATTTAAAATATTTAGTTTACATCACCCATGCATATATATCATGTCCAGTGGAAAACATGCATATCTCCGTTTGGCATTTTTTAGTTTACTACATCACAACAGGAGCTGTCCTTCACATGGTGCAAATTGCATGATGAATGGACCAATAGAAATGTTCCAAAATGGAACATTTGGAATAAAACATTGACTTCTAGTGAAAGTGAAGAAGGTTTTTCCCTTCTACTAAAATGTAATTAATTTGAAGAAACTGTATATGTTTTCTTTTGTTACTGATGTTACATTAAAGTGTATTGAAATTGATGCGTCTGTTGTCATATGCATCACCATCATTCACTTGTACTACATGTAGCATTCCTACTCCACATCTTCAAAATCTCAGGGTCCTGAGTTCAACCCTTGCTTCAGTTCAATATATTTGAGGAGTAGAACTCTTCCTGTGTCTGCATTTGTTTCCTCTGGCTTCCCCCACAATTAGAAATCACAATGTGTGAAGTAATTCACAGAAGTGAGGGTCTGAGTGGCTGGGAGAGTGAGTAACGCCCTGCAATGTGACTAGTAATGAGACATGTAAATGATCCAAGTTTCAGATGGACTATATAAGGTCATGGCATTGTGCATGCTTTCC
>NC_089820.1:47708685-47738685 GCF_029633855.1 Hoplias malabaricus
ATACTGAAAAACATACTGGTAGCATATAATATTTCAAATAGGATGAAAAAATATTTTGTAAACCCATAATTACACCTTAAAGTCAGCATCCGGTAGCAACAGTGGTCATTTTAGTGTTGTTTAAGCATTTTGTCGGACAGCTTCTAAATCGCCCTGTACTTAAGTTATGAAAAAACGTTTAGCTCCTAAATGTGGCCATTCTCCAGATGAGGTTGTAATGTGATGGTAATAGACACCGGGGGTCCGCACTGCCACGGCGCTCTGTTCCTCTACAGGTGGGCCAGGGTGCTGAAAAAGAGGAAATGGGATCTTTACACCCAATTTGAGCTGAAGTGAGTTTGCATTTACACGGAGGATATCCCATGACCTCCACATAATGACTCCCAGACTACAGGTGGGCTCGCTCTAGTGTGGCAGTGATGGACCATATAAACACACTCAATCATAGCCCACCCAACTGCCCCTCAGACCGAGCCCTACCACAATGTGTGCAACATATACACAAACAAACACCTATACACACAGGCAGACGTGAAAATATCAGCACATAATATTGTTCTCATAAATAAATAAAACTAAACAAGAGAGAAAACTGTTCTTAATGCCTGTTTTTAGGATTCCATTCTGAAATAGGCTGCTCCAAATGTTTCGTTTGACAGATTAAAAGGTATATTTAATTGAAATATGATCAAAATCAAGGATGTGAACATACTGTAAATAACTTTCTGTTTCGTTTTTTAAATGTAAAAAGCTACAATGTCAATAACCCAATCCAGTAAAATCCCTTTATATCTTTGTAAACATGTTGTCAGTAAATGTAGCATGTTCTCACTCACCTCTCCCCCACACAGGAAAAACAATGTAAAATATATATATATATATATTCATTCACTATATTCATTATCTGTTATCTGTCTGTAACCACGTATTCAGTTCAGGGTCGTGGTGGGTCCATAGCATAGCCCCTCACAGGGCAAAAAATAAGTAATACATACATACATACATACATAAATAAATAAATAAATAAATAGAACAAGGCCAAGTAGTATTATGCCATCACTAATATCAATTAGAAAAATGTCATAGATGATGATCCCCCCATATCTTATACAATAAACTCAACTTGTGTATTTGAACCCACCCCCCCTAAATAAATAAATAAATAAATAATAAAAACAATGATGACAACTCCATACCATCCAACCCAGATCACTTTCCTCAGTTCCTCTGTCCTCTTCACTAATGGTGAAACACTCTTCCCATCATTGATAATGCAGCACCTGTGCTTGGATTGTTGTTGCAGAGTCACCCTCACCTATCTCAGGCAGATTAGATAACATCCTTATCATCCCCACTACATACCAACCTGCCCCTCTGAAACACTGAGAACACGCTGAACATTCCCCATAAATCTGAACCCCCACAGAGACCACAGCAAGAGGAGAGAATCCAGCCTTCTGCCTCCTAATCTCAGTATGCTGTTCCAGAAGGGTACAGAGGGTCTACAATTATAGTGTTTTACTCATGTGAAATGTTCACATCTGCAGTGTGCAGCTGGATAACACTGTGAATTCAGGTGGGTAAAAATAACTTTTGGAGCAGGAGTATGCTCTCAGAAAAAAAAGATGTAGTGGAGATACATTATTGTCACTAAAGGTACAAACAGTGCAAATGTACCTTTAAAGGTGTGTTCCCTTAAGGTATGTTACATTCTCCTCTCCAGAAGGAGATGTGAAGATTTGGAAGATTTCAATATGGAACTATGTAAGATAACAACATAATATAAGTCCTGGAGAATGCATTTTTTTTAATCTACTCATTATGGTCATTATAGTCCTGTGGCTGAATGCCGTCAAATCCACACAGCAATGTTCAAAACTTCAGTCTGAAGCCTTTGTAGGAGAGTAGAATCCTATGGTGTTGCAGGGAATGCACGAGTTACAATTCCACCTCCAAAATCTGTGGTCAACTTTGGTCTTAGCGACAAAGATGCAACAACAAATTAATAATAATCCACCCCCCAACAAATTAAAGCCATGTGACACACACATACACACACTAACACACACCAGATGAGCGCCTCTGTGCATGATTGATCAGTCTCCACAATGTGAGCGTGGCCACAAGCACCTCCAGCAGTTCTGGAATGTCTGATAAAATGATATTAATTCCACGCATTAATGAGATTAATGAATTTGAATGGCTGGAAGAGGAGAGGAGTGCGTTTTTCCGTTTTTGTCTGGACCTGAAATAATAACACAAAAGCAATTACCGCGCATCCATCAATCCAGCGGCAGACATCTAATTATCTCTCCATTTCTGAAGTCCTCGCACTTCTCCAGCTCTCATTTGTAACCCGTGATATGTTATTTTTCCATTAATGGAGCGATGTGTAACTATACAGTGGGACTCAGATGTTGCAGAAGCATGATTGAGCGTTTCCCAGCTCCACGCTGAGAGTTCCAGAATTCTGATGATTAATGGTGATGTCACTGGCTGAAGAATGGTTGTCCCTGCAGCTATGGATAACTCCTTGTTATCCTGCTAAAGGAAATAGAGCCATATCTTCTACCAAGCTGGCTCCAACACGTACCTCCACAAGAGAAGACAATGGCTCATTTGGACAAAGCATTTAGCAAAAAAGGAAAATCAGTTTTGACTTTTTAGACAAGAGATATATAGTTTGAACTTCAAATGCATACACATGACTTTGCGACACGTGCCCTGCATGAAATATGAGTCCTTACCAGCATGGAAAATCTAACCCTAACCCTGAGCCTTAATCTAGTTCAAAGCCAAACCTAAAACCTAAACTTCAACTGCTAAGCCTCAGCTTAACTCAAACTCTCACACTTATAGAGACAGTATGTAATATTTTACCTTGAAATTATAGCTTTAAAATAGTGATGATCCATTGGCCTGTAATAGGGGGAAACATTGTCCTTTATTGCTACTCTGGGCTCAGCACTGCAGAAACTGTACTATGTCATTTCTGCAGGGGTTTAGGAAACACTTCAGGAGCAAAATACTCAAATCTTCTAATGTTCCTTTAAACTAACACTAGTCTAACACTAAAAATAGTTCTAAAATAATGAAGCTAAAAAGGGTTCTTCAACCAGTAACAAGTGTAGAACCAGCCCTATACATGAGCAGTTCTCCCAGATTCCCAAAAGAACCATATACCATCACCATAACCCTAATCCTAACACTAACCTCAGCATTAGACATCACCATAACCCTAGTCCTAACTCTCTAGGGATAGTCAAGACTCTGGCAGATGTCTATTACATGTTTAGGTGTGTTAAACTGTGTGGGTGTGGTCATCTATTAAGAAATCCCTCCTCCTTTTATTGAGTGATCACCACACCTCACAACCCTATGACCATCGCAGCTGCACAAATATCTGAGCACTTTTCTCAAACAAATAGAGTTGGTGTCACATCTGCATCCCAGTCCATTTTCATAACAGAAATGATTAAGAGGGTCAGCTTTCATTTGGTCTCCCATTGACTTCATTACTTTTAATAATTCCTTTTGACTGAAATTGACAACCCACCCCTCACCTTTCCCCTTCCTGGTTCCATGAAGGAAGACAACTGAACTGCACTGTAAACAATCTGCCCTTTGCTAAGAAGAAAGGAAGATTGGCTCTGTTTCCACAGCATTAAATAAACAAACAAAAGCAAGGTTTGGAAATTGAGGCTACTAAGTAGATGACTCCCATTGACTTCCATTTAGGCTAATCATAACTCCAGTCAGGGCAGGCTTCTGTGCTCTCTCGCACTAGCAGAGGTCATGTAGTTTCTGCGTAATGTCCCCCAGCTGTCCAAACACACACACACACACACACACACACACACACACACACACATTTATACCACTAGAACCACAAGTCATGACAGCTGTATGAAGTATTTACATTGCTTGATTCTGACACATTTTATTTCAGCCATATATAAAATGATAAAGAATGTATTGTCTGACTGGAAGGAGAATCAAACCTCAAAATGATAATTACAGTTATTCATGTCATTGCGTTTTCATCATAAAATGAGCTTCTGTCCACTGTTGGCACAGTTTCACAAAAGAAACAACGGAAACAGTGCTTTAAATGATTAGGGAATAACATTACACAGTAGAAAAACCTACGTCAACTTGTAGGAGAAACTTTCAGGAGTTTAAATAATGAATTAATTAATTAATACGCTGGTTTCACTATCTTCAAATAAGCTAAATAAAAACATACATGTACTTTTGAGTACAGAAAGAATGCAGTGGAGAATTCCTCTAGCTTGCCATTTTTAAAGTTTTTTTATATTTTAATATATTCAATAATTTATTATTATTTTATTGTATTATTAAAATAGGTTATATTATATGATTATATTTATCATTTGTAGTTTTTTTTTTTTATAAAATAACAATGGTCAAGTTGTCTTGGGGAAAATGTTTGAAATTCAATCTTTAATTACTATTCCACATAACACCTTTTTTCCAACACAAAAAAGTGTTTTTAAAACTGGTGTACACCTAATATTTTTCTATGGTACACAACAGCATTATAAACCAATAATAAGCATCTGTTGTCAACATACATATGAATTTTATGCTTTTCCATGGAGATTACAGAAGTTGTGCACTAATGAAGCGCCCTTAAACCTGAATTCACTCATTTTTAATTTTGAACATTGCTGTTTTCATATTTGATTTGATTTGATTCAAATGTTGTGCAATTCCTTCTATGGATCTATAGAAAATGAAAATGACGAATGAGAAAGATGCACAGTTTCAGAAGGCCACTCAGCTGCACAGTATCAGTCTCATTTAATAACAATTATCAGTCACAATTTGTCAGGAAATAGTATAGAGCCGCCGATAAAGCAATAAATGATGTAGATTTATGCACACCGTCAGAAAAATTGTCACTCTGGTGGTAACCTCAAGAGTGTGCATAATCTGTACCTTTAACTAGGGAACATTATTGTACCTTGTTCTACTATAATTTTAACATTATGTTGATCTCCAGGACTTATGTCATGTGCATTTATTTCCCACAGTTCTGTATTGAAAGGTCACATATATTCACCGCTCTGTCATAAATTGCCCTGTCCTGTGTGTTCCTTCTCTCTCATTGTTTCCCTTGTTTGTCATGTGAGTTGAAGCACATGGCTCTTTGTTTGGTTTTGTTGTTGTTCTCCTCCCTTGTCTCTGCCTTAGCCCCACCTTGGTCCTTAGCTCTACCCTTTCATCAGAGTCTCCTCGTGTGACTCTTGTTCCCAGGTGTTTCGCATTGCCTCTCCCAAGTTTCAGTGGGTGTCCACCATTGACATTCCAGGTCCCTCCGTCTCTTTGTCCAAGTATTTTTTTTAGCTTTAGTCTTAGCTCTCTTTGTTTAGGTTTAACTTTAGCTCTCTCTGTTTAGGTTTAGCTCTCTTTGTTATGTTCCTGGTTCTCTGTCTAGGTCTCTCTATGTCTAGGTATCTGTAGTTAATTTAGCTTTCCAGGTCTCTCTGTTCGTCTGGTCTTGTAATTCTGAGATTTGTTTAGGTCTAATTAGTGTCTTAGTGTTCGGGTCTTTGTCTAATATTTTGTTAAGTTTCAGATTCTTTTGATTAGTTGTTTGTAGTTAATTTATTCTTCATTGTTTGTTTCCCTTGTGTCCTTTTCATTTAACCCTATGGACTCTATATATATAGCTATTTTGCTATTCCGTTTATTTGTCAGTGCCTCTTTCAGTTGCATTTAAACAGTAATTATGTGACATATTGAATATGGCTATGTTGTTTTATTTTCTAAAGAACCTTAGCTACTCAAATATGTAATCACTTGAGGTTTTCATGCTGACCGATAAATCAATTTTTCTATAAATTTGTCATGTTTTGACCAAAAATTTTACCTAGCGCCTGCTTTTTTTTTCATATTTCTCAATGTACAGCCTTGAAATAATATTCCCACAGTGGATATCTTGACACAGATTGTTAGTGTGAGGTGTATTTTAGTTGAAAACATAAGCATTTTTGATGCTAATTTATTACATGTCATATTACTGTGACAAAATAAATTTTTAGCATCAGACGGACATATTTTTCTTGATATTCTAAGCTCTGGGATGTATGACTGATAAAGTTCTGACAGTCACAGCAGGCCCAGACTTTCAGGAATTTAGTTCAGGGCAAATATGGACAATATCCCAACAAATAAAAAACATTTTGGTACTTTGGCAGTTTTCTCAGATGCTGATAATGTTTACAGTTATTATTATTATTATAATCTTTTTAAAAAATGATGAAATAATACTTGTTTATTTAGAAAACACACAATAAATAATTATTTAAGCTTTTTAGTTTATATTTGTTGATCTAATGCAGTGTTATTTGATGTGAAACCTAAAAAAAACCTTGAAAAACTATAAATCAATAATAGAAATATGTTTTTGCTGATGACTCATATTTTTCTGCCCAGAGACAGCGTGGGTTGACGTTATGTGAGTCAAAACGAAACTGAAAGTAAACAGCGTCTTTCTTGTCCCTTTTTCAGCGGTTTTTTTATGATTTTAGCGCCTATCATTAGTCTTTCATGACAAGGACATAAGACCAAAATTTTGAAGGAGCGCCTTGATTTTTAGGTGGTTTTTCACACTGGATTACCCCCAGAGGCTTCACAGCACCGCGATGAGAGCGCTATTTTTAGAAACGGTAGGATCTGCGCTTTCTAACGGTATACGGAGCTCACAGACGCATTCAGACATTCAAGACTTACAAAGCTGATTATATAAGGTGTGTTTCTACCCCGCAAAATGCGGGGTTCGGGTTTACCTCTGTCTCCCCAAGGACTTCCCATGACACTCCCCTTCTGGAGAAGAGAATGTAATGTACCTTTAGGCAACACAACTGGACTTTAAAACCACTGCTGTATCTTTTAAAGGTACATTTACACTTTGTGTAAAGTTTGTGAAAATAATGTACCTGTACCATACTTTTTTATTTTCTTAAGAGTGTAGAATTCCAGTATATTCTATAGTCAGTATTCAAACTCTTTTAAAATCCATTACTTACACCCCCCACCCCACCCCACCCCCACACACAGAGATAATGTGTATTCGTCTTACATGTGAATCATAGTAGAATATGCTTTTCATTTCCCATAACTGTCCCATAACACTTGAAAACACGCAGCTGGACCAAATGAAGACATTTCAGTGCTCTCTCCCAAGGATAAATAAATATCTCAAAGCCATTAGGAACTGCTCATTTCTCCAGGCAGCCGTGGAGGCTGCAATATGACGTGTGTGATGTTTGAGGAGAGGGTTGCTCAGAGGGCACAGACAGTGAGTCTGATAAACACTCTCCTGATGACCCCAGCTCTCCATTAAAGGTCAGTGGAGTTGACATACGAATATGCGTCTGACATGTGTTTTACGACCGGCCGCCGCAGCACAGACAGGTTAACTGTAATATCCAGAGTGGTTTCAACTTTAATTTCAATAAACCCTCTGCAGCCAAAGAGCATTGAAATCGCTGGCAAATGGCAAACGGTGTGCTCATAAAAGCCCATTACTTTTCATAAACATCATCAAAGTTATTTATCGCGTGTGGGCCAGACGACATGCCCGAGAGGGAGGCTTCTCTTCCTCGGGAACTTTGAAGAGACTCTGTGTGGAGCTGTATGGAGCCAAACTTAAGTTGGAAGATGTTAATTTACAGAGGGATTGTACAAGAGGGGAAGAGAGAGCACTTACAGTAATAAAAGAACGATAGAAGATGCCACGTAAACAAGAACTGCCATCAATCTTTATGTTTCAGTCAGACACAAACCCTTCACTGTGGTGACTCGGTTGTGTTCTACATAAGTGTATACTCAGTAGACGGAGCCCCACTCAGCTTCAAAACGTATACAACAACTTCATACAATTTTCCTTTGAGGCCAAACATAGTTGACTAGCCAAGACCTCCCTTACTAGATGACAGAACATTACAGTGCAGGATTTGACTGTATTCAGCCATGAGAATGTTACTGAGGTCAGGTCATGAGGTAGGATTCATAGTTCTGGACTACAAACAGCATTCGAACACTTTCAAAATGTATTCCCTCGAGTATTGCTCTACTGCCAAATGCTGAGGGACTATATGACTTCTGGCAGACACTAGCATTGGACACAAAGACTTTAGCTTCAGGTGCAGTTGCTCCAGAACAAGCCATTTTATTGGTCAGTGCTATGAAGTGTATACAAGCTGACCGTGTCCACAATTGGGCCCTACAAACTTCCCCAATATATAGTGTTTCTGTTGTCCTTTGAAAAAAAAAAAAAAAAAAAAAATAAATGTCTTGTGACACCTCCCAAAAAAAAGCTGCTCATGCCTCTTTCTAAACCCACCAATTTGACAGTGTACTGTCATGACTCACATCCCCAAAGTGTTAATCATACCACAGATCAGAAAGCAGCTCAGATCCAACAACTGTAAGCTTTGCTTTCAACAACAAGTGCAACTACAAACATTAACAAAACATTTTCTTCCCTACATTTTACTTCATTTACATTTACTAACCAAGCTCTAATCCTCGGGTAGTGTTGTTTCAATGAACACATTCAAGCTCAATGTTACATGCCCATAGAAGGTCTATAAAAACAGGTTCAGTTATATTTAGGCTTAGGTTTAAGGTTAGGTTTTAACAATTTTTTTTGTTTTTTATAATTATTATTATTTTTTTTTTTCTGTTGGAGCTTAGTCTTAAATTTACACAGACGTTTAAGGTTAGAGTTGAGTTTAGAGTTAGGTTTAGGTATAGGATCACATTGGAGGGAAGTTTTACGACAGTGCTTTCATGCTGGGTTGCCAGATATTCACATATAACTTGTACATAATTTACAAATCTTGGGAATGGCCTTTTTGTAAGAAATTTGTAATTTCACCATTAATCATGACCATGCTCTCCTTTTGTGACATCACCCCGTAGCTTTCGCCCTTTTCTCTCTGCACATTTTCTCTTTGGCATTTTTTTTTTTCTGTCAAAATCACCAATGTTTGTGTCAGTAAGGAACTGCTGCTCAGGTAAGGGAAATTACACCTAAGTCTTATGCTGCTGATGGTAGGTTGCATTTGACATGGTGTTCACTATGTCCACTAATAATCCACTGGATCTTCATTAGATCCAGTCTGCTCTGTCACTGTACTCCAGAGATTCCCCACTTCTCCTTTGGCCACTGAAAACTCGTACACTGTTATCATTGTTTTAAAAGTAAAAATAGTCTGCAAAAAATATGATACATGGCCTCTCCTTTCATTTATCCTCTGTCTTCTAGTGTATAAATATCACACAGACATGTTAACAGACTTGTTTAATTTGTATTCTTCATGTCTATTTCTGTTCAGTGTAGATTCCTGCTCTACTGTGTATATGACAGTAAGACTCTCTACTCTCCTGAGTCTAGAATCTAGAGCACTGATTAAAACATGCTTTGTCAGTTGAACACAGAGCAAAAGGTCAGTGTGAACATATGTTTGGAAATACTTGGTCTCTCTTTCATGCAGTGGTACAGAACTGACGCCACTCTCTCTCCCACAGCCTGTCAGTTTTAGACATGAGGCCTCTATTAGGCTGAAACTGATGACAGCCATTCAGCTGCGGACAGGGCCATCCATTATATTTATACATCAGCCCTGTCTCCACTCACCCTCTCGCCGCAGGGTCTAATGCAGGCCGGCCCCTGAGGGCCTGCCCCCGACAGGGAGGGCAAGAAGGCCACCGCTGTTTGATGGACAGCTCTGGATGGCTGCACTACACCACGTCTCACCAACCGCACTCAAAGCCTATAAGCGCGTGTCACTATGACGAGAGCTCTGAATTTGTGTGTTTTCCATTATTATTCTGGCAGTCAATGCGAAAATCAACATGGATCATGCTTGCTTTCTTCCCCTTTAACTGTTTCCCACAAACACACTTGATTACAATTTATTACGTCTGAGATGGCACGAAGACCCCAAACCATGAAAACATTTAGTGTGTTATCCATTCAATCTGCTAAGGCTAGACTTGGCTTGGTGCACGTGATGTCCAGAAAGTGGTCCGGAAGGGATTGGAATGGCCCTTAACTCAAATAAATCCTTTGATGAGGAAAGGTACAACCATAGTCTTCCAAAATCCATTTCTCCTTCCTTTCTTGGAAAGAATCATTGGGGCCTATTACGAAGTGTAATAACATTGTAGTAAACCTATTATCTACCATTTTAGGACAAAGACAAAGATGCCAGATGGACCCCTTTTTGTGGATGTTTTTTAAATTAAACACCCATGCTTATTAGCAAAACCCATGGTTATTAGTAGTAAAATCATTTTAAAATATAAAACACAGTTACTACTCTCTGTTATTTGGTGATTACTATGTAACTATTTAATAATAATGCATTTAGTAATCAGCACAGAAAAAAAGTCCAGAATTATATGTGCCTTGGACATTAAAGGGTTTAAAATCTAAAAATTAGAACATGGGATCTGTACTCGGCATTGTTGTAGGCTTTACTGAACTTTCCATCATAGCACAATGTTCACACTGTCTATCTTCCTTCACTAAAACAGCCAATGTTCAGTGGTCATTAGTATATAGTGATAATATCCTATTATAATAATGCATTCTAAATGGTCATTAATTTATACAGAGGTAAAAACAAAGTAAATCTCATTTTATAACAGCTTGGACTCAAGGTGAATTTGTAGATATTTTGCTTAAAGGCGATTCCTAGGAGTCACACAGTGTATAAATCCAAATAAATCTGTCACAATTCTAGAAACGTCATTCTTCAAACTGCAACAAACCCTGTCTCTTACCCTGACCTTGACCGAGAACTTAATAGTACACTTAAGTCTCCATAAGGTTAGAAATTGCAGTTTATGTCTGTTATTGTTAGTTTATGTCTGTTTAATGCTTTTGCAGACACCTGAACTAAAACCTATGTAGTAATAGCAATCTAATAATAATAAGAAGAATTATATATATCAAGTAAATATATTGAATAAAATTTATTACTGTTGCTTTTCAAAGACAGCAGAGATATGTTGGGTTTTCCAAGAACAAAATACAGGTCAAACATATTTTTTTATTATTATTATTATTTATTTTTTCAGATTAAAGGCTGTAAAACCATTCTGTCCATTAAATTAAACTTGTTTATTCTTCCAGTAAAAGTACAGTGCGTGTGAGTATGTGTGTGTGTGTGTGAGTGTGTGTGTGTGTTAGAAAAGGGTTCATACAGTGGGTCTATATGCTGAGCTATCTTCTGGGCTTCATGATGCATCACCCTGGTAGCTCAATCCATCTGCTTTGGGGCAATCTCTCTCTCTCTCTCTCTCTCTCTCTCTCTCTCTCTCTCTCACACACACACACACACACTATCTGAATGGATCACACAATAATCCCCACCTGGCCTCCAACCATATCCGCAATAATTATTTAGTCTTCAAACATCATTGACAGGAAAAATGAGTAACCATCAGTGGGAGAGCAGGTGTTTTTCTTTCTTCCCCACGTCTCCACTGGCGCCTGTAGCAGAGATGCTTGTATACAAGGCCTGTATTGATTTTGAAACCGTTTGACGAAGGATAAATAAGATTGGAGAGAAGGGAGGCTTTAGCCATGAGCTTTTTGATCAATCAACATGTCACAGCCGCTACTAAATTCGATTCTTATTTATCAGAACTGCCGGCTCGGACAGAGTCACAAATCTCCCACCAAACAACACAGCTGCAATTTCAACCAGCCGCACTTCATACCACACTGAAAATTAGCATTTTGTAAACAGTGCCATCAGTTGGAATGATGTAATTTGAGGTGGAGTTAATGTTGTACCTTTCCCTGTAAGATACACTTGCAGTAAATGTTCTGTCTGAAATATCGAGGGCAGCACTACCTGTTCCACTGCTGTTTCTCAGGGACCAGTGAATCTTTTGAAGACTGTGAGAGCTGAAATATTATGTGTGCTCCTTCTATTTTAAAGCTTCGATTTTAAAACTAAAATGCATTTTTGAATTGTGCACCATCAAAAGGTAGGGAAATTAAAAAGCAAGCAAACTACTACACAGAGTGATGGGGATTTTCCACCGCATGGTACATGCTTTTTGGTTTCTGGTTGGTTTTTCACTAACACAAATTCCCAAAAAGTAGCTGCTGCTGCAATCCTTGGAACCCAAGGATTGTTGTTGTTTTTATTTTTTTGAAACTGATCACAGCAAAGTGCATCGTTCCTTGTTGACCCATCCAGATCTCATTGGATTCTTTCAAATGCCACCAATTCAAGGAATGTATCAACCTCTTTAAAAGATGATAACGTTACTTTATGTGGTGCCCTTGTGAGTTGGATAAAAACAAATGTGATCACTATATACTGTGTTGTTTAGATTTTACAAACGGCTAGTTTGTGCTGGATGTCTGCACTGTGTTGAATAGAGTTGAATCTATGAGTTGAGTGACGACTCAGCACTGTGCAATGTTTACACGTCATGGTTTAGTCTCTACTCTGCTCGCTTGGAACCACGAGTGAGCAGGTACTAAAAAATACCCAGTTCCAGACCAGGTATCAAATTGTGCCTAATGGAATATCAAAAATGCAGAGTAGAGCTGAAAAGAGTAGACCCAATACAATGGAAAAGCACCATAATTGTTTGTGGAAAGGAATGTGATCTGTCCTTAATTTTCTTAATCAAAAACCCTCTGTTGACCAAAGAACTTAGCATTAGATAATTCATACCCATTTTACCTGTGGTAAAAGCAGCAGCTGTTCTAGGAAAACTTTACACAAGATACTGGAACAGTACTGGGAGGATCACATGCCATTCAGCCATTAGAGTTTGAGGTATATGTAAGACTTGGACTGGTTGGATCCCCTCAGGATCCTTCCACATGGATCAGTTTATTTTTAAAAACAGATATTTTCCTCTCTCCATTGTCTGAAAATATCCCTGCCCAGATGAATAAAAAGACAACTGTATCATGCCAGTCTAGTATGGGGCCATAGAACCTCTTAGAGAGGCATCAAAACACCACGACGCATGAGGTGTAATCCCATTTCACTCCATACTCCCTATGTAGTGCACTACCCAAGTCATAAAATGACTGAATCTGGATCTAAAAGTACATTATATATTTCTAATGCAGGAGTTTATTGACTTATGTTCATCACTATATAGGGAGTGAGAAGGTATTTGCATTTCAGCCAGACAGGCACACTCTGTGACTTCAGCATTTCAAAAACATCTGTTTTCTTTCATCCACATGAAACCAGTGTCAAAAGCATTTTCAAAAATCTCCACCTTGAAGAGCATTCTCCAAACCTTCCATTTTCACTGATATAAGATGCCATTTTTTAGTGTGAATGGGAGGTCAAAACACAGACAAAAACCTCAGTTTTTAAAAATAAATATATGTAAGTGGACGAGGCCTTAGACAGAAGGTAAAATTTGGGGCAGAGGAGTGTCTGTTCCTTAAACATCCATAGCTGAGGTGCCCTTTAGCAAGGCACCTATTTCCAACAGCTCCCCGGGCCCTGAGGTGGCTGCCTGCCACTCTGTGTGTAAGTGAGTGTGTTCACCGCCACGGATGGGTTAAATGAGGAGGCGCAATTTTGTTTCTGTTTACATTTACTGAGGTCAAGGGCTAATGCCCGACAATTAGTTCTCGATCACAAACCCTACTCCAGCTCATTACAAACTCTACATACAGTTCATTCCAAACAAACTGGATGATCTCCATCACTCGAGAGCATGCAGATTCACTGCTAGAGCCTATTGGCAGACACTTGGCACTAGACATGGTAATCGTAGCTTCTCCAGAGTGTCCAATTTCATTTCATGCTTTTTTTATGGAGATTACCCAAGCTGTGCACATCTGAACATCTGTGTCCAAAATGTGTGCACCAGTAAGGAGCCAGGTGTCATATGTTCACCTTAAAGATAGTGTGACATCGTATGACCAGTTCACATTCAGCACATGGTATTGATTCACATTTCTTTCAGAGAATAAAAGTGAGGATGTCATTTAAAGCGCATAAATATAATAATCTCCTTTGGACAAATTGTCCAAGCGCAGTGGGCCAAAGGTCAGTCTGAAGCTGCAATTTGTGCACAATGCAGTCTGATGACCAAGGAAGCATTCGTTTCCTCTCGATCAAACCCCTCTGATTACTGTGTGTATCAATCAATTTCTGAATGATCTAAAACACCGCGGCCAAACAAAGGACAGAGATGGAGAGTAGTAAATAAAGGCTGACTTTAAAACACATTAATCACAGGGTTATTACACACACACACACACACAGACACACACACACATACCTCTTAACCCGTATTGATCACAAAGAGTGTATTTGTGCCGTGGGTTGCATTGTTAAAAACTAGCATGTGTAAGATTCGATAAAAGTAATGGAGAGTGGGGGGAATTCTGGGTAAAAGGGTTCAGGAAAGCAACATGATAGCAGCGCATGATCAGGGAATACAAAATAACCAACGCTGCATGATCAGGGTGGTGTATTAAGGAGTTTTTCACTGGGCACTGTGCATATCTATGGTATGGTCTGCAACAGAATCTCAGAAAAAGAGTATGATAAATAGAAACAGATATTTATATCATATGTACAATGTTCATAACGCTTGTAAAAAGACACTGTCTGTTTTTTTTTTAATATGATAGACACATTTCATGGTCTTTATTTCTTCTGAATTAGCATACATAGGTCAGGATCAAACCTCTCCAAACCCCTAAAGGTGCTAAAGCACTCCAGAGAAGGGAGGTCCTCAGCCTCACAATGTGTGCACATTAAAGTAACTAAATTCACTAATTATAAAGCGCCACCTGTTGCATACTTTGTTAGCCCTCTTTCACCCTGTTCTTAAATGGTCAGGAAAACACAGGACCACCACAGAGGCTCAGCACTGCACTGACAATGGCGGTGTGGTTTTGGTGTGTGTTGTGCTGCTATGAGTGGATCAGACACAGCAGAGCTGCTGAAGTTTACAACCCCTTTGTTGTCATTGCTGGACTGAGTACAGTCCATCAACCACAAATATACAGCCTTCAGCATCCTGTGCCTGTGTCCTGAGACCACTGACGAAGGAGTAGAGGACGATCTAAACAAACTGTGGCACAACAGATGAGCCACGGTCTCTGACTTTACATAAGAGATGGACAAAAAAGGTAGGTGCATCTGTAGACAGAGACACAGGGTTTAAAAACTTCAGCTGTGCTGCTGTGTCTGATCCACTCATACCTGCGCAACACACACTAACATATCACCATCATGTCAGGGATAATGCAGGAAATGATGTGGGTCCTGTGATGGTCCTGATCATTGAGAACTGATGAAAAGGGGTTAACACAGTATGCAGAGCTACAGAAAGACTAAAGTGTAACGCACCTGTTTCATAACTGTTTATAAATTAGTGCAGTAACAAAGGGGTCATTTTAATGTTATGGCAGATTGGTGCATATGACGTGTTTAATCCAACCAAGAGTAATATTGAGAAAAATTTTAATAGCAATGAGCAATCTTTCTTTTACAATACCTCCCTGAAAACATAAGAGCGCAATTACTTTAAAACTGAATATATGCACCTTCCTCTGAGCGATTAGGCTCCATTTTCCCCGGAAGAGAAAGTGATCCCAAGAAACGGCCCGATTAAAACAGATATTCAAGACGAATTGGACGCCCAGTGGTGAAAATCTGTCTTCAAAATTGATTCAGTTCAAATCTCCCTCTAGCTACTCTGCATGTAAAAAATGAATCAAAAATTCAAGAGGACAGAGTGTAGTGGGTGAGGGACATGGGGAGGGGGAAGGGAAAAAAAACTGCCTGCCACTTTAGGGCAGAAAATTATGAATGAAATGTCACTTCCAAACGTAAGATAGTGATTCATCCCAGAGCCTTATGACAGTGGCTGTAGAAGGATGTCGGAGGGGGAGGGCCTGGGAGCCCAGACCTGGATGTTTTGACAGCTTTGATTTGGATTAAACTCTTGCTAATGGGATCATTTTTTTCAGGCAAAAAAGGTATTCCTTCAAAGCGGGGTAATCAATTATAATGAATAATGCATGGCTTGAATTAAGGTCTACCATCATTAATATGTCTCATTAGATGGTATTGAGTGAGGGAGAGAGAGAGAGAGAGAGAGAGCTGCCCTCCCATCTTCCATCCTCCTCCTCTCCTCTTTTTCATTAAAGAAAGGGAAAAATCTGTTTGCATTGAGCCGTGATGTCTGTGTATTGATGTGAAACTGTAGAGCATGACAGTGCTACTGTGATTGTGGTGTTTGTGTTTAGTTTTGCATTTGTTTTAATGTCTTTGTGGTAGTCAGACATCCTTATGGCCACCGATTTTGAATGTAAATGTTGTGAATATATATAATTTTTTAATAATGGACTGTCCACTGTACTTATTTTTGACATTTGACAAATGAAAATGCAATATGCAAAATGGCAATATAATCCTAAGTTTGAGTTTTAATTTCCCACTTAAACATGCAAATTCGAGCTTAAAATTCTAGTTCAATAATTCAATTAACGTTTGCAATTTCACAGACTTCTACTGATATTTCATTTAGACTAAGATTTGAATGCTTTGAGTATTTTTATTTAAATGAAACTATATTTGTATTCAAATGTAAATTGAATCAACCTGTGTCATTTGATCGTGCAAAAACTGGGTCAAAATCATCATTAAAATGGTATCTACCTAATATATGCATTTGCACTCAATTGACAATGCATTTGAAATGTAATTTTCAAACTCACCACCACACTGGAACGATGGCAAAATTCAGACATTAAAGGAGAAACAGCACACACTGAGCAGATTGCATTTCCATTTTCATAGGTTGTCTTTGATTATATTTTTTCCTGTACTAATCATAGATCATATGCATATGTTAATATCTAATGCCTACCCAGCATACAACATCTGACATAGTCCTGCCCCTAACTATAATAACCATAACTTTAATCCTAGCCATAATCTCAAGCCTAAACCTAAATTTAACCCTAAGCCTAAATCTAAACTTGCAAAATGTAGAGCTGGCAGCATTGCTTTCCACGTATCATTCATCTACAACAGTCTGCAACGACGTATCTGTAATTCTTCTTCTGGAACATATTTGATTTAGTAAAACAGTGCCACCGGTGGACAGGAGCTGGACAGAAGATGAAAACATAACTATGAAATATAAAGTAGAAATTATGAATATCTAGGCTGCTCCTTTTCATTTTAACAAATTTGTGCAGTCTTCTTGAACAAAATGTTACTTATGCTTATATACGTATATACTAAACTACTTTTTTATATCTATAAAATATAATATGTATAATATATAAAATAATGTAATTAATATAACAATCAATCCTGAAGTTTTATATTGTATCCTATAGTTACTAAAGTTAATGTTATGGTTAAGTATAGCTGCTAAAGCCAAGGATAATGATGGCTGTATTCATTTATGGCTGTTTTCCAGTGAGTGATGCATTAGTCTGAAGATGTTCCGGCCTCATTTCTCACTCAGCATGTGTGTGTGTGTGTGTGTGTGTGTGTGTGTGTGTGTGTGTGTGTGTGTGTGTGTTGTGTGCATGCGTGGCTGTTACTCCACTGATGGCTATGCCCATGTGTAAACACAACACCAAACACTTAACTATGACATCATTTGGGAGGGAGGGGTTATTAATTGTGCTTTTTACAGGGTGGGCTTGGCCTTGCTTCCTTTCACCGCTCCTATGTGTGTGTGTGTGTGTGTGTGTGTGTTTGTCAGTGGCTCCTCAGCAGCATTATCCTCAGATATCTCCATTAGTTTGATGGATGTGAGAATGGGGCATGGTGGAGGGAGGTGAGATGGTCGACTGGTTTTAAAACAAAAGCAACACACAGCACTGATTGGTGGGTTATGAGCTACGCTGGCTTTTTACAATAGCAGCTGTTGTTCAAGGGCTCGCTGCCTTCAAAAGATACCACACACATTCACACACGCTACGTCACGGCATGAAAAATGGCAAAACCACACAATGCAAAGACATACACATGCACACACACACACACACACACACACACACACAGGGCATAATTAGCAGCATACAGGGAAACCAACACACAAAATGCACACTGAGATAGCACTATGCAGTATATCATTTGATAACGGATGAGTGAGATAATGGCTTTTACCATTCTGATATCACAGAAACTCAGCATTTTATTGAAGCTTGTTTACTATTATGTGCTGTGAGGTTCGGATTTCAGAGTATATGCATTGCTGAATCAATATTGCAATTACACTGTTTACCTATATACATGCTGCTAATTACCATATTAGTGTTTAGACAACACCTTAAAGCTCTGTATAAAGCAGTCCAAGGCTAGACATGGTTTTATAGCAAAAATACAAGACAACAACCATGATAAATTCAACAAGCCTGGAGAGGAATGTACACTATATTTCCAAATATATGTGGTCATTGTATCCTTATTAGCCATTTCACCTATTTAAAGGTGCACCCTTGGCTGGTAAAAGCATTCAGGTGACACTGATACAGTTTATCCATAGACATCTGTATTGGAAAGGATTGTAGATTGTGAAATTGTGGAGCCACCAGCCTGCGTGACCATGCTCAGTCTTCTAGAATGATACAGCCCTGGGAAGTGGAGCAGGGAAGATGGCTGGGATTCTTTAGAATGAAGGAGCACCATACCTTTGGATGAAATAGGGGTTGGGGGGTGTTCCTGATTCTAAACTAATCATGCAGCATCAGTACCTGATCTCTCTAATGCTCATGTGCCTGAATGCAAAGCTTCATAGCTATGTTCCAACAAGCAGTAAAGCCTTCCCAGTAGAGTAGGGTTGCTCTGGTTGGCCAGTTTCCTCCCACAGTCCAGAAGCATGCTTTGGTAGGTTGAATTGCTATGCAGAAATGGTATCGTAGCCACTGGGGGCACACATGCAGGTACCAGCTTTCATCAAGAGAACTAGTGTATAACCTGTGGCAAGCTGAGTATGGGGATGCTAATGTTCCACCATAACAACTCTTAGTGGGTGCATTCAAAAGAAGGGGAAGACTTGGTTCTAACCGTAAACTGGAAAACCCATAAGAGTGCTAGTCAAAATTGAATGCCAAACACTTTCCTCAAGAGAAGCACAAAGGATAATTACCTTTTGGTTAAAATGGGTTTCTGAGAATTGAGACAGAGATTTTGGAAAACAGTTAGTCATCGTGTGACTAGAAGCTTCCATAGTTATTAAGCTGTGATTGCTTTGGCATGAAACTGACCTTTCTCTGCAGACATTGTGGTGGGTCATTTTTACAGTGTCTAATTTAAATTTAATGTTATCATCACATGACATCAAACATAAGCAATGATACTGTATGAAGTATATGAACATATTTAAGTGAAAACTATAGATTTACATAAGCTCAGATCAAGAATGTTGCCTAATGAAATGCATCCAATAGAAACAGGTGGTTCAGATTGAGAGTTGTCAGATGACAGAACAATAACACCTTTCTCTGGCTGATGTCATCATTTGCAAACCATTAGTTATGTCCAGCTTGGAACGATCATCCATTTGCATCGAGTTTGGCAATGAAACAATACATTTTTATTCTCATTTTGTATTTACACTTTACTGTTTAAAATAAATGAATAAAGAAATACAGAATTTAAAACAATATACATTTTTTTAAAGGTCATTTTAAGAGCTTAATCTTGTTAATTCATTCATTCATTCATTCATTGTCTGTAACATCTTACCACAGAGCCTCCCTGGAATCACTGGGCGAAAGGCGGGAACACACCCCACGAAAGGTGGGAACACACATTCACGCCTATGGACACTTTTGTGTTGCTGCATGAACTTGTTATTTCTGTTATTTTCACTTGTTATTATACATGAAATGTGAGTGTAAATTACAAGCTACATTTAACAGAACTAATCCATTATGTTAAGATCAGCTCATTGCATGAATGAGTATATTGTGAGGATCATTTTTTGAGGAATGTGTCGGGATGCAGGTATGCAAACTATTTCCCAGAAACAGGGAATATATTGTGTGGTTGTTGTTGTCTGTTGTTGTTTTTCTCATTGGATGTGTTTAATGTGTTTGGTTTGGATATTGTGGTGTGCTGTGTATGAACACAATGGTTTGTGGTGCTGTAGAAGTGCCCAAAGCCTACATATATCTTCACCTGTACTGTGAACTAAGTGGATCTGCAGATAGTGCCACACAGCTCAAGGATGCTGGGGTCCAGGGTGCAATCACCATCTCTGGTCATTGTCAGTGCGGAGTTTGGTGTGTTCTCCCTGCGTCTGAGTGTGTTTCCTCCGGGGGCACTGGAGTCCTCTCACAATCCAGAAGCATGTGTTGGTGAGTGAAATTATCCACAGGTAAGAGTGAGATGAGTGAGTGACTGTGAGTGTGTGATGCTTTGTGGTGGACTGATTTTCCTCCCTTATCATAGATAGCCAATGATTAAGTGTGGGCTCTGGACCCACTGCAACCATGAAAAAAATTAATTGCACACAGTATTATTGTCAGGGTGGTGTGATGAGTAGATTCAGGGAGGTGGACACACTCGCTACAACACGGAATTTTAATAAAGAAATAACAAAACAAACGAACTAGACGAGAAACACGAAATAACATTAACGAGCAGGAAACAGGGCAAGCTAGAGATCACACATTACAAAACACAAACGAGAAACACTACGAAGAAACGTGAGCGTGAAACAAACACAATGAAACCATGAAACAAACAAAGAGATGAACAAACTCAAAATGACCGATACCAGGAAGTGAGGGAAGAGGGCTTAAATACATGAACTAACTTGACACACCTGACACGGATAACAAGGGAAACGATGACAAAAGAGGCGGAGGTAAGAGTGAACCGAGGGCGGAGCTAGGAATGACAACAAACAGACAGCCACATGGAAGAGGAAAACAAACCAGAAAGTGTCAAGGTGTGACAGACGCCCCCCCCCAAGACGCGCAACTCCCGGAGCGCGAAAAATGAGACTCTCCAGGAGCTGGCGCAGGAGGGGGCCAGAAGAAACAAGACAAACTAGAAAAGACTCAGAATGGAAAAAGGGAACAAGGAACTAGACTTTAAACGGACATCGGACAGGACTAGAGAGAAGAGACGGAGAATAGGCAGGAGAAAACACACGTGACTGGACCTTGGGCTGAGACAAAACAGGAGCAGATACACGTGACTGGACAGAGGACTGAAGAAGACTAACAGGGAATTTGACATGAGACTGGACAAAGGCTTTAACTGGGAACTGGACATGAGGCAAGGGAACAGGGACCATGACATTAACAGGAACTGAAACAAACACGGTGACAGGGACCGGAATAGAAACAAAAACAGACAAAGGCACAGGGACAAGGACAGAGACAGGAACCAGAACAGGAACAGAAACAGGAACAAAAACAACTGGGTGGTACCCAGAACTGGCATGTGTCTGTGGGACTGTCCAAGGTGCCAGCCTGGGTACAGTTCTGGGGATTGGCCTCGAAGTCCTTGGGGCCGGAGCCACAGTCACAGGCTTAGAAACGGCCGGAGCCACAGTCACTGGCTTAGAAACGGCCGGAGCCACAGTCACTGGCTTAGAAACGGCCGGAGCCACAGTCACTGGCTTAGAAACGGCCGGAGCCACAGTCACTGGAGTAGAAACGGCCTTAGCCAAAGTCACTGGAGTAGAAACGGCCGATGCCACAGTCTCAGGGGTAGAAACGGCCGTGGCCACAGTCTCAGGGGCAGAAACGGCCATAGCCACAGTCTCGGAGATAGGAGCAGCTGAGGGAGCCGTACTCACGGAGACTGGAGACCCTGCGACGACATCCACGGAGGCAGGCGGAACTGCGACGACGTCATCCACGGAGGCATGCGGAACTGCGACGACGTCATCCACGGAGGCAGGCGGAACTGCGACGACGTCATCCACGGAGGCAGGCGGAACTGCGACGACGTCATCCACGGAGGCAGACGGAACTGCGACGACGTCATCCACGGAGGCAGACGGAACTGCGACGACGTCATCCACGGAAAGTGGAGACAGTGCGACGACGTCCACGGAGGCAAAGGAATCTGCGACGTCGTCTACGGAAACAGAAGAGGCGGGCGTCGCTTCTTCGAAGACAGGAGAAGCGGACCCCGCCTTCAAGGAGAGCTCCAGGCGTGCCATGAGGCCTGTAAGCTTCTCCTGGAGGTCAGGAGTGAGCGCAGAGCGGTGTTTAGGAACTGGGGTCCTAGCGACGACGTCCACGGAGGCAGAAGAATCTGCGACGTCGTCCATGGAGACAGGCGCGGCCGGAAGCGTTGCGCTCAGGGAAACAGGCACGGCCGGAGGTGTTGCGCTCAGGGAGACAGGCGCGGCCGGAGGTGCCGCGGGCATGAAGAGAGGCGCGGCCGGAGGTGCCGCTCTTCCAGGAACAGGAGCGGCCGTAGATGCCGCTTTTATGGAAGCAGGAATTGAAACGCCCAGCGAGGCAGTTGCTCGTGCTGCTCTCCGAGCACGAGTTGTGGCTCTAGCGGGTTTGGGCGCACTCTCGAGGGACTTCTTTGAACTTAGTTCCCCCGGAGATGCGCCTCTGTTAGCCTCATCTCCCATGTCCTGTGATCTGAGGCTAACAGCCCTTGTCCATAACGCCCCCCCAAAAATCTCTCCGGACCTGAGGGGGTAATTCACTGGAGCTGGGTTTTCAGCCTGCTTTCTCCTCCGGCTCCGTCGATTCCCGCTGGAGGACTCACTCGATTCCTGAATCGAGTCTTCTGTTCGGGGGAAAGGAACCACACCGGACATGCTCTGAAGCCGTTGACTCAAATCCGAAGCCGCTCTCAACGCCTCCTCCACGGGATCTTTGCGGAACGGAGTCCGGCGAATTATACCTCTCCTAAAGGGGTAGTCCGTGTTAGCTGTGTCCTTATTCAGATCGGTCATTCTGTCAGGGTGGTGTGATGAGTAGATTCAGTGAGGCGGACACACTCGCTACAACACGGAATTTTAATAAAGAAATAACAAAACAAACGAACTAGACGAGAAACACGAAATAACATTAACGAGCAGGAAACAGGGCAAGCTAGAGATCACACATTACAAAACACAAACGAGAAACTCTACGAAGAAACGTGAGCGTGAAACAAACACAATGAAACCATGAAACAAACAAAGAGATGAACAAACTCAAAATGACCGATACCAGGAAGTGAGGGAAGAGGGCTTAAATACATGAACTAACTAGACACACCTGACACGGATAACAAGGGAAACGATGACAAAAGAGGCGGAGGTAAGAGTGAAACGAGGGCGGAGCTAGGAATGACAACAAACAGACAGCCACATGGAAGAGGAAAACAAACCAGAAAGTGTCAAGGTGTGACAATTATAGTGTATTTATAAAACAGTAGGGTACTGTATATTTTACAGTAACATCCTGGGAACACGTCTAGGTGTTTTTATTTTAGAATTATACAGCTAAAGTGTTGATAGAAAAAAAAAAGGCACAGTGGCGCAGCAGGTAGTGTCACAGTCACACAGCTCCAACGGTGTGGAGGTTATGGGTTCGATTCCCGCTCCAGGTGACTGTCTGTGTTGATGTGTTGTCCGTGTGGGTTTCCTCTGGGTACTCCGGTTTCCTCCCACAGTCCAAAAACACACGTTGGTAGGTGGATTGGTGACTCAAAAGGGACCGTAGGTGTGAGTGTGTGAGTGAATGTGTGTGTGCGTTGCCCTGTGAAGGACTGGCGCCCCCTCCAGGGTGTATTTCCCGCCTTGCGCCCGATGATTCCAGGTAGGCTCTGGACACACCGTGACCCTGAACTGGATAAGCGGTTACTGAAAATGAATGAATGTTTATTTGTTTATTCTGTTTTCACCACATTATTTTTTAGTGATTCCACTATATTTAGGTCTCTCCCAATCACACAATGCTAACAAGACTAGCACATTCTGGGACATGTGAAGCCAGCAATTGCAATATATATTTTTTTTCAAACTAATGACACTGGAAAGCTCAACAACACTTGGAGGAGACTGCTAATGTACAGTTCAGTTATGCCAGCTAACACATAGCCACGTTGACTAAGATTACCTATTGATGGTTAGAGAGGAAAGGACATCCACCCACCAAATGAAAACAAGGCTTATGGTCATGGATGGCTTTGGCATCACTGGGGATTCAATTTGTGAAAAATTCTCCCGGAATCCCCTGAGATTATTTTTAATTCAGAATGTCTGAATATTAAAAAAATACAGAAAAAATACTGTTATATACTTTTGTAGATCGGAGACTTTCCTTTCCCCAGCTCTAATGACATATCACGATTGTCTAAGATCCTGATCCCAGTGACTGTGAAATGAATGGCTCCAATTCGGGAGCAATCGATTATGATGATGTATGTGTTGCTGTAGGAAAATAAGCTTCTAGGTAGAAAGAGTCGGAAACAGAGTTAGTGTAGGTCTAGTTATTCGTAGTCATGTCCTGTATGGCCTCATGCACAACAATGGAGAGACCTGTTTATTCTAGGCACAGTCCCTCTCTGGCCTAAGCCGTCGGCGAGCATGACCATAACGCATAAAACACTGCTGTCTGCCTCCAGCACTTGGCCATTAGAAGTGCCATTAGCGTTTGGCCCTCAGAAAGCAGCCTGAGGAGAGGGCCTCTTTCCTGCAGCTGTTTAGTCATAATCACGAACTGGAATGACCCACGTCATTCTCACGACTCGAGCCTGGGCAGGGGATAATGGCATGAGCTCCATGCATCATCTCCAAAGGATTTGCGCCATCAGAGGTGCTGACAAATGGTAAACGGTGAGCGATAGACTGCATGGTGTTTGGTAATGACATAGACTCTGTTGATCCTAATGGCTTTTCATTTCCAATTCAATTCTAGAGTCAACTGTGTGTGAAGAAAACAAGGAAGACATGGATCGCTGTCACAGTGCTTTTAAAGCTAGGGTCACGGGTGTCATTTTTTTTCCATGTAGAAAATTACATACAACTGTATGGACTGATTAAATTGTCATTGATTGGGAAGTCTATAGAAATAAAGCCTATCAATATCTCACACCTATCTCATCACTAGTAGAGACTGCTCTCTTATAACTCAGAGTGGACACAGGAATTCCATTGGTTGGTTTCAATCACCTGATTTCTTTAATTGTCCTGTAGATTAACTGAGCAAAGAAACATCAAATGTGTGCCTTTTGATGTTTATGTTACTGTTGTTTCCTTAATGTAATGTTAGCTTTTAAGTCCATCACAGACGGACACCCACAGGACTGATCAAAGTACAATGCACACCCCTCATAGACCTTACCATCAAGTCAGCATTCCATTTCCACCTTAAATGGTATGGCAGGAAAAAGGTCTAATGTGTATTTGTGTGAACAAACAGGGTATTTTTCGTTATATTATATTATCCTTATGCTAGGCTTCCTCCCTCTGCTTCACTCACTGAACCACAGTGAAAAGACCTCAAAACTGAAAAGCATGAATAGATATGAGGGTGTTGCTCTACTCCTACTTCATAGGTGGGTTATACTGACTTATATTTGCTGTATAATATTACTTAAAGTGGAACTGCCAAAAGAATCTGCAGAGTGCTAACGTCATGAAAGTAAGGACTGACTGAAACAGTTTGATTTGTAGTTTAACTTCAAGTTAAACTTCAGCCATGTACAAACAACAGTTGTCCTTTTCCTGTCAAACAGATGATTCCAATTTAAAAAATGCAAAGCTTCTGGACATAAACAATAACAGCAGCTTCCCTAAATCCCAGGATGAGGAAAGTGGCAAATAAAATGCTGACTTCAGCCTCGTTTTGGTGTGAGAAGTGAGTATTGTGTTTTACACAGTTGTGTTGGTGCTGTGCGCTGCTGACAGATTTAAAACATCTATAAGAAACACAGCTAAATTTAAACAAGAAGCTTCTGAATATGAAGCTGTCTTCTGTCTCGTCCTGACCACAGATGGTTAAGTAATTTCTGCTGACATTTTTCAGTCAAACTCTTTTGCTCTCCTTCATGAAAAAGAAACGATGGTACTTGATACAAACGCCTCATGGTTTATCAGCTGAAATTATTTAGAGCAATTGTAAACAACACAAACCACAGGGTTTATGAGAGCGTGTGATAGAACACCCTGTGTGTAAAATCATTACCTGCCCTCCATCTGCAGTGATGTGATGTCATTTGCAAATGACTATAGTATAGCTCTTTACAGCAAACCATGCAAAGTCCTGGAGCAGCTGCACATGTGCTTAAAGTGCCCATGCTAAAGAGGGGTATAATGCAACCTAGCATTGGGCTGTGAACAGGTGGAATTTACCGTTCTCTTGGCCTAACTAATAATGTTCTTGTGGCTGAATGCCATCAAATCCACACAGAAATTATCCCAGGTTTTTCCCAGTATTCTCCCAAAAGTCAACATTTACACCACAAATAAGGGACCAACTATTAACAGTTTCAGACCAAATTGTGGAAGGGGACATGTCCACAGCTTTGGAGCATGAAGTTCATTATGTGTCTTCAATATGTAGCCTGAGATGTCCTTCATCTTTCAAGTGTTATATTATCAGACTACAAGAACTTTCTGGTTGTTTACAGAGTTATACCGAGATTAATTAACACCCAAGACTGGGCTCTGGACTTTCTCCTTATCTTCCCGTTGCCGTATTTCCCTCCCTCTCCTCTAAAGTACTAGAGGACGGTCACACTGCTTTTACAAGCTGAGGAAGCCTCTTCCCTGAGAGCTAACGGGGCAACAGTAGCATCTCCTCTGCCTTGCTGAATTCAATACAGGTCTACTTCAATTAATTAGCCCTAAATAAATAATGTGTGAGAAGCCTGTTTAGAGGTTTTATTCTCCAGACATAAAAGCTATTAATTATAACACTTACTGCGAGAGAAGCCGATAAGAGGCACTAAGTGCAAGTCCCAACTCTCCCGCAGATGCCAACAAACACCTGAATACCAAGTCCTGTAGGCCTCCCCGCAACAGGACGCAAGGACAAACAGCTTCAGGGATGACTAAAGCCACTGTCAGACATCGCTCCTCCGTAGCCATGTGTCAAAAATCAATGTTAAAATGTTGTAGGGAGCAGAATAATGGAAACAAATCGTGGGGCAAGCTTCTGAATCCATCTTGCTTGTTTTGCGAGGGGCTGGGTGGACAGGTGAGATTTGCCCTTATTACCAATGTCAGCGATTCGATTAGGCAGCAGGAAAGCAAATGATCCCAATGAACTCGTGATTAATCCGGCGAGGTCTATTCACTAATGTAGCAGAATGCATTAGAGCCATAAGTTAATGGGGACAGGACATCAATTGAAATACAAATGAACCGCGTTTGCATCGGACGCTTTATTGACTGCTGTAACAAAACGAATTACGAAAGGTAATCTACTTATGAACCGCCTGGTGGGATGAAACATTTTTTTTTACCATATCTGTGGTGGAAGCAAGGCTCAGATCGCTGAAGTCTAGGTGGGTTGCATCTCCGACTGGAAGCACTCACCTATAGAGCATGTGATATTTGATTAGAATTTGTCATGGGGTTTGATTCCAATCTGTCACTACTTTGACATACTTTGTAAACATGAATACCCATTTTAGGGCCTGTCTTTCATTACTACCACTGTCATTTGTCATTTGAAACATGTTATATGATTCTAAATATCAATAACATTAAGATCTGTCCTGTTTTAGATGACAAGCCAGTAGTTGGTTCAAGACCCAAATTGTTAAGATCAAACCAATGGACTCTAGCAATTTTGATGGTCACACACAAGCATCATGTTTACGTGAGGAAATGATGGTACCAAGATGCATGTGGGAAGAAGACAAGAAGTTGTGGTTCCAAACGTTCATGCGGACGTCAGTATGACTACCGTAATCAGCTATCATCGTCATAATAGCTGCACTGCGAGTACTCACAGTTCTCACATATTATATAAATGCAGTGATAGGCTCCAGAGTGGTGCAAAGGTCAAAGCATTGACCAGCTGGGGAGAGTTGGCAGTGAACTGTGCAGTGATGTTTCATTACCACTGTAACAACAGAGGTCTTATAGCCCTTTTCCACCAATGTGTAACCAGTTCCGCGAGAGCGGGATGGAATCAAATTAAATTTGATTGAAGTAAATATGAACAAAGTAATTGATTAATACAGAAAGTCAGTTAATATAGTATTCAGGATCAAAATCAGATTCAGAATCACATTATTTCACGAGGTATGTTGGACATGCAAGGAGTTTGTCTTTGTGTGTGCAGATGTGTACAACATGTAACATGCGAAACAAGCCAGACTGGCACAGAGACTACTAACAAGGTTCAGACGAAGGGAGTCCAGAATATAGAATAAATATGGGCAAAAAAAGAGACATGTGTAAGGGGTAAAGTGGATGAGTGATATTAAAATGAACCTTTGAAGGGACATTCCCACTGTCTGCACCTTCAGTGTATATAATGGACCAGTAGAAAATATCTATTCCTGACAGTGTAGGAAACGGCATCTGCACAAAAATACAAGATGATACCCAGGCCTGGCTTTCCAGGTCCCTGGAGCTGTGTGACTGTGACAACTACCTGCTGCACCACTGTGCCAGCCTAGTATTTACATGCAAATAAAACTAACATTTAAATAGTGTGACAAATGAGAGAATAGAGACTGAGATATAGCCATATTTAGACAGAGCCATACCGCATCCTATATTCAGCCCTTAAAAGGAGGTATTGCCGAAAGGAGCAAAGGAATGTGTAGTATCTGAGTGCCACACTCCAGCACTCAGAACACAGGCTGATGGTGAACTTTCCTGACCAACACAACATGCACAACCTCTCGTCACAACATGTACAGAAACAAACACACAGACTAAATCATTTCCCCAGTGCACTCCAAAATCAATAATGGTTTGTTCATTTAACAGTGAAATAATGTATTTTTTACAGTACAGAGATGTAAATATTAGTGTTTTGACTGTTACAGAAACTGTTTTCAGCCTTTTTAAAGTTTACTGTCATGGTTTTACAGTTTTTCACCGTAAAATTTAAATACATTTTTAGTTACATTTTTTCAATTTAATGAAAAGTATAAACTTTATCAAGTCAAAGACAGATATATTTGTGCACCCCTTAAAACCTTCATTATGAAACTACAAAGACAAATCAATATTCAGCTCTATGATTGCTCTCCTCTATTGCAGCCAGGTCTATGGTGTCTGTGAGAACGTGGCCAAGTTCCCACACTCTGTGAGAGTCGCTGTCATTACCGCTGTCAGTCACACACACACAAACCACTGAGACTTCTGGGATCTCTTAGGACTCCACTGTGTCACTGTGGCCCTAGGACCCCGTTCCCTTTCTCCATTCCTCGCTCCTTCTTTCTCTGGAGACGCTCTGCCTACACAGCACCTCCACCTAGCCGCCCTGCCCATCAAAGCTAGCGCACTAATCCTCGCTTTGTTCTGCTACACAGACGGACATGAAAGAGCACTTCTGAGGATTGCTCTCGTCCGGGCCCTGCGGTCCGGAGAGCACCGTCTTATCAATAATTCTGCGCTCTTAACGCCGGGGCTTAGGATTTACGGAATATTCCGTAAAACTGACAGGAATCTATCCGGCCCGTTCTCCCCCGGTCCCAGTGGTAATGACGCTTTTGCCAGCCTGTCTAATACCATCTAGTAAGTGATTTTTTTTTGTAGGTGGAAGGAGGGAGCGGGGAGGAGGCAGGGAGAATGCGCCGGCTTTTATTTGATGTTTGGAATGGGGGATTGATCGAGAGCGGCTGGGATTATTGGCTTGTGAGTGCTGTCAGATAAGGGGGAGATCTTTTGAACAGCGCTGGTAAAGAACTGCAGCTTCCACACCACTGCTGAACTGTTAGTGAACTCTGCGCCAAAGAGCCCAGTGCCATTCTAATGAAGGAGAGCAGCTTCCCACACACACATACATACTGATATCAACATATCAAGCCAAAATAATAG
>NC_089820.1:47743685-47746185 GCF_029633855.1 Hoplias malabaricus
CTCGTACAGCTCAGCATAAAAACGTACAGCCCGCTTACGGATCTCAGTGGGTTCAGTCAGCTCCTGTCCATCTTCAGCACGCAGGGAGTGCATAAACCGGCACTGACCATTCTTCCTTTCCAGACTGAAAAAAAATTTTGATGGGGCGTCCATCTGTGTTAGATTCTGGAACCGAGAGCGAACCAGAGCCCCCTGTGCCCTGACACCCAGGAGATCGCCAAGAGCATCCCTTTTAGATTTCAGAACCCGGGCATGATCCCGGTCTCCAGTGCAGTTCATCTGCCTTTGAATTTCTAAAATTTCACTTTCTAATTTTTTTATAGCCCGATTAATATGCTGCGAAACATTGAGAGTATACTGCTGGCAGAGCTGCTTAATTTCAACTTTCCCATAATCCCACCACCCTCGCAGATTATGGAAGAACTGTTTTTGGGTTCTAAAACCAGTCCAAAACACAGTAAAAGCTTTTTTAAAATTCATATCTGACAACAGGGAGGTGTTAAAATGCCAGTAAGCACTTTTAGGCTTAAGGTTTGCAATAAAAAACGAACACAAAACCAAACTGTGGTCTGAAAAATGGACCGGCGTAATCCCACACCCTTTAAATATATTAAGATGATGTTTAAAGCAGTAAAACCGATCTAGTCTGGCCAACGCCACATAACCGTCCCTCACATGGGCCCATGTATACTGTCGAACTTTATCGTTAAAAGCTCTCCACACGTCAAGCAAATCATGAGCAGACAATAGCTCTTTAAGAGCGCGCTGAGATGCAGCGTGAGGTTCGATGTGATTCCTGTCCGTATTATCATCCTCAGTGCAGTTAAAATCGCCCCCCATGATCAGATAATCATCACAATTAAGTGATTTTAAAGCTGTGTTAACAGTGTTAAGAAAAACCACCCTCTCAGCTCCAGAAGTGGGAGCATAAATATTAAAAATGGCAAATTTAAACCGCTCAAACTGAGCACGTACAAACATACACCTCCCTGCCATCACCTGCTGAACCTCACACGAGACCGGCAAGAAATGCTTAGCAAAAAGAACGGCCACCCCACCTCTGGTCGAGCTCATGTGGCTAAAATAAACCTCCCCTTCCCATTCCTTCTTCCAGTCGACTTCATTAGCCTCGTCACTGTGCGTCTCTTGGACAAGCACAATATCAATGCCCTTCTGTTTAATCAGTTCAAATAACAGAGCTCTTTTCTGTACGTCCCGCGCCCCATTCAGGTTTAGAGAGCCTATCTTAACTCTACTCATAAAAAGAGGAAGGTGGTCAAGGACAAGCAGCAGCAAAATAAAAAGCAGAAAATAACTATGAAGTTTCAAAACCATCATCTTTAAGAAGTTCTGTTCTCAATTTTTTAACCAGTTTTTTAAGTCTGTAGATTTCTTGTACCGTAAATTTATCTTCGCTATCCCCTCTCATAAAAGTCTGTACCGAGTCAATGAACAGTTTACGATCGGGAAAGTACTCTTCTACAACAACCCCCTTCATATTCTTGGTCTTATGCAGAAAAGACCGTATCTTGTTAAACGCATAGACACTTCTTCTACTCCTTTGACTCAAAGCTTCTGGTAGATCACCATCAGAGTCATCCAGAGCAGAACCAGTCACAGACCCAGAGTCCTCCACATCCTGTACTTTCCCCTTTTTAACACCTGCCTTAGCCCTCCTCATTTTCCTTTTTCCTGACTGCACTCTGAACACAGCCTCCTCGGATACAGAGTCTGTTTCCATAGCCTCCCCTTCCACAACTAAACTAGCAGCAGCTTTAGGTTCCTCACGTCCCTGATCTTTAGCCGTAACATCATCAGGCAACGCAGCACACCCGGAGACCACCAAACTACTGCCAGAACTAACGTCAGCATTTGTAACTGAGGTAGGGTTCTCCCCTGCACTAATAGTTCCGTGACCTGTCTTTTTTTTCCTTGGACTGCTTGGTCTAGCCTCAGTCCTACCCTCTGCTGTAGGCTCTGACCCAGTCCCAGCCCCAGCTTCTACAGTAGGCTCTGACCCAGTCCCAGATCCAGCCCCACCCTCTACGGTAGGCTCAGGCCCATTCCCAGACCCAGTCTCACCCTCAATGACAGGCTCAGGCCCATTCCCAGACCCAGTCTCACCCTCAACGACAGGCTCAGGCCCATTCCCAGACCCAGTCTCACCCTTAACGACAGGCTCAGGCCCAGGCTCAGCCCCATCCCCCGCAGTAGGCTCAGGCTCTTCTCTTGAGGGCTCAGACCCAGTCCCAGCACCTGCACCGGCCCCATCAGGAATAGGGCCAGATACCCTAGAGGAGCTTTCACCTGCCCCAAAGGGACATGAACGCCTTAAGTGCCCTTCCTGTCCACACCCAAAACATTTCATCGTGGCAGATGTTGCAAAAATAGTATAATCAAAGCCATCAATTCTGAATTTAAAAGTCACATTCAGTTCTTCAACACCATCCTTTAAGATCATGAACAGCTGGCGTCTGAAGCTGACAACGTGTCTCAGTAG